>NC_041383.1:10462153-10498632 GCF_002162155.2 Triticum dicoccoides | reverse complement strand
CAGTTGGAGGCTACGAACAATCATGTCCTTGAGTTAAAAGACAAGCCCCTTGGTGAAAATATGTCCTTTAGTTAAAAAGACATGTTGCTTTAGTGAAAGGGCATGTCTTTGTGGAAACCACACTCTTTTAAGAAATACATCCATCTTCATGAAAAAGGCATGTGGTCCCTTTTTTGGAAAAACATTTGATCTATTCATCAATTGTCATGATAGTACAAAAACGAGAAGTAATAAAAAATTGCAACCATGTCCATAGACCATCTAGCAACAACTATTGTCACTTGAGCAAGCCAAAGGCTCACCACCATCATTGCCCCTCCTAAAGGCATGTCTGTTGGGAAACGTTGCATGGAAAAAACAATTACTTACACGCAAGATATATCCATGGAGATGCATAGCTACGAGAGGGGGAGAGCATCTACATACCGAAAGCTAAGCAGAACCGTTTATCAACGCGGTTGATGTACTCGTACACCTTCACGATCTGTTCTGATCAAGGACCGAACGTACGACACCTCCGCGTTCAGCACATGTTCAACGCGATGACGTAATCGCCTTCTTGATCCAGCAAGAGGTGTGAAGTAGTAGATGAGTTCCGGCAGCACGATGGCATGGTGACGGTGGTGGTGAAACTATTTCCACAGGGAGTCGCCAAGCACCACGGATTTAGAGCGGGGGATGAACTAGAGGAGAGGGGGCGCCGACACACGGCTTGGTGAATTGTGGTGTTTGGCGCCCCCTCCTCTCCTCTCATATATATAGGTGGAGGGGGAGGGAAGGCAGCCTAGGGCGTGCCCCAAGGGGGGCCGGCGGCTGCCCTAGGGCGCCTGCCAAGGCACCCCCTTCCATACTTGGCGCGTGGGAGGAAGGGAAAGGGGCCGGTGGCCCCTAGGGCGCCTCCCCTTCCATCTTCCTTGCGTGGAGAAAGGCGGGAGGGTGCCGGCCCCTCCTCCTTCCTTCCTAGGGCCGACGACCAGGAGGTGGGGTGCGCCAACCCTCTTGTGGGTTGGTGTGCTCCCCTCCTTTTGGCATGTTAGGCCCAACAAATCCCCCTGGCCTCCCGGAACCTCTTTCGGTGATCCGATAATTATCCGGTGTATTTCGGAACCCTTCCGGAGACCGAATACTATCATCATATATATCAATCTTTACCTACAGACCATTCCGAAGCTACTTGTCATGTCCGTGATCTCATCCGGGACTCTGAACAACATTCGGTCAGCAACATACATAACTCATACAGTACTATATCGTCAACGAACGTTAAACATGCAGACCCTACGGGTTCGAGAATGATGTAGACATGACCAAGACGCTTCTCCGATCAATAACCAATAAAGGGACCTGGATGCCCATATTGGTTCCTACATATTCTACGAAGATCTTTATCGGTCAAACCTTTATGACAACATACGTAGTTCCCTCTGTCTATCGGTATGTTACTTGCCCAAGATTCGATCGTCGATATCTCCGTACCTAGTTCAATCTCATTACTGGCAAGTCTCTTTACTCGTTTCGTAATACATCATCTTGTAACTAACTCCTTAGTAAATTTGCTTGCAAGCTTCTTGTGATGTTGTATTACCGAGAGGGCCCAGAGATACCTTTCCTTCATACGGAAGAAAAAAAATCCCAATCTCGATCCATGCCAACTCAACAGACACCATCGGAGATACCTGTAGAGCACCTTTATGATCACCCAATTACAAAGTGACGTTTGATACACACAAGGCATTCCTCCGGAGTCCGGGAGTTGCATGATCTCATGGTCGAAGGAACATGTATTTGACATTAAGAAAGCAGTAGCTATAAACTGAACGATCATATGCTATGCTAACGGATGGGTCTTGTCCATCACATCATTCTCCTGTTATCAAATGACAACTCATGTCATGGTCATGAAACCTTAACCATCTTTTGATCAACGAGCTAGTCTAGTAGAGGCTTACTAGGGACTTGGTATTTGTTTATGTATTCACACATGCATTTAAGTTTCCAATCAATACAATTATAGCATGAATAATAAACCTTTATCATGATTAAGGAAATATAATATTAACCACTTTATTATTGCCTCTAGGGAATATTTCCAACAGTCTCCTACTTGCACTAGAGCCATTAATCTAGATTACATAGTAATGAATCTAACACCCATGGAGTCTTGGTGTTGATCATGTTTTGCCCGTGGAAGAGGTTTAGTCAACATGCCTGCCACATTCAGATTCATATGTACTTTGCAAATTTCTATGTCTCCATCCTTGACACAATCATGAATGGAGTCGAAGTGTCGCTTGATGTATTTGGTTCTCTTGTGAAACCTGGGCTCCTTGGCTATGGCAATTGCTCCAGTGTTGTCACAAAAGTTTGTCATTGGACCCAATGCATTGGGTATTACACTCAGATCGGATATGAACTCCTTCATGCACTGCTTCCAAAGTAGCTATGTACTCCGCTTCACATGTAGATCATGCCATGACGCTCTGCTTAGAACTGCACCAACTGACAACTCCACCATTCAATATAAATACGTATCCGGTTTGCGACTTAGAGTCATCTGGATCTGTGTCGAAGCTAGCATCGACGTAACCCTTTATGACGAGCTCTTCATCACCTCCATAAATGAGAAATATATCCTTGGTCCTTTTCAGGTACTTCAGGATATTCTTGGCCGTTGTCCAGCGATCCACTCCTGGATTACTTTGGTACCTCCCTGCCAAACTTATGGCAAGACACACATCAGCTCTGGCACACAACATGGCATACATAATAGAACCTATGGCCGAGGCATAGGGAATGACTTTCATTCTCTCTCTATCTTTTGCCGCGGTCGGACTTTGAGTCTTACTCAATTTCACACCTTGCAACACAAGCAAGAACCCTTTCTTTGACTGGTACATTTTGAACTTCTTTAGAACTTTGTCAAGGTATGTGCTTTGTGAAAGTCCTATTAAGCGTCTTGATCTATCTCTATAGATCTTGATGCCTAATATGTAAGCAACTTCACCGAGGTCTTTCATTGGAAAATACTTATTCGAATGTACTTTTATGCTATCCAGAAATTCTATATCATTTCCAGGCAGCAATATGTCATCCACATATAATATCAGAAATGCTACAGAGCTCCCACTCACTTTCTTGTAAACACAGGCTTCATCGTAAGTCTGTATAAAACCAAATGCTTTGATCACCTTATCAAAGCGTACATATCAACTCCGAGATGCTTGGACCAGTCCATAGATGGATCGCTAGAGTTTGCACATTTTGTTAGCACCCTTAGGATCGACAAAACCATCTAGTGGCATCATATACAACTCTTCCTTAAGAAACATGTTAAGGAATGCAGTTTTGACGTCCATTTGCCAGATTTCATAATCACAAAATGCAATTGCTAACATGATTATGACAGACTTAAGCATCCCTACGAGTGAGAAAGTCTCATTGTAGTCAACCCCTTGAACTTGTCGAAAAACTTTTGCGACAAGTCGAGCTTTGTAGACAGTGATATTACCATTAGTGTCCGTATTCCTCTTGAAGACCCATTTATTCTCAATGGCTTGCCGATCATCGGGCAAGTCCACCAAAGTCCATACTTTGTTCTCATACATGGATCCTATCTCAGATTTCATGGCCTCAAGCCATTTGTCGGAATCTAGGCTCATCATAGCTTCTTCATATTTTGTAGGTTCGTTGTTGTATAACAACATGACTTCCATGACAGGATTATCATACCACTTTGGCACGGTATGTGTTCTGGTCGACCTACGAGGTTTAGTAGTAACTTGATCTGAAGTTTCATGATCATCATCTGCTTCCTCTCTGGTTGGTGTAGGCATCACGGTAACAGTTTTCTTTGATGTGCTACTTTCCAATTTGAGAGAACGTACAACTACCTCAACAAGTTCTACTTTCCTCCCAGTCGCTTCTTTCGAGAGAAACTCCTTCTCTAGAAATGACCCATTCTTAGCAACAAAGATCTTGCCTTCCGATCTGTGGTAGAAGGTATACCCAATAGTTTCTTTAGGGTATCCTATGAAGACGCACTTCTCCGCTTTGGGTTCGATCTTATCAAGATGAAGCCTTTTGACATAAGCGTCGCATCCCCAAAATTTAAGAAACAACATCTTTGGTTTCTTGCCAAACCATAGTTCATACAATGTCGTCTCAACGGATTTAGATGGTGCCCTATTTAATGTGAACGCTAATGCATAACCCCAAAATGATAGTGGCAAATCGGTAAGAGACATCATAGAACACACCATATCTAATAAAATAGAGTTACGACATTCAGACACACCATTACGTTGTGGTGTTCCAGGTGGCGGGAGTTGTGAAACAATTCCACATTGTCTTAAATGAAGGCCAAACTCATAACTCAAATATTCAGCTCCGCGATCATATCGTAGAAACTTTATTTTCTTATTACGATGATTCTCCAGTTCACTCTGAAATTCTTTGAACTTTTCAAATGTTTCAGACTTGTGTTTCATTAAGTAGATATACCCATACCTACTCAAATCATCTATGAAGGTTAGAAAATAACGATACCAGCTGCGTGCTTCAACACTCATTGGACCGCATACATCGGTATGTATTATTTCCAATAAGTCATTAACTCGATCCGTTGTTCCGGGAACGGGGTTTTAGTCATCTTACCTGTGAGGCATGGTTCGCAAGTATCAAATGATTCATAATCAAGTGATTCGAAAAGTCCATCCGCATGGAGTTTCTTCATGCGCTTTGCACCAATATGACCAAAACGGCAGTGCCACAAGTATGTTGCACTATCATTATCAACTTTGCATCTTTTGGCATCAATATTATGAATATGTGTATCACTACGATCGAGATTCAACAAGAATAGACCATTCATTAAGGGTGCATGAACATAAAAGATGTTACTCATATAAATAGAATAACCATTATTCCCCGACTTAAATGAATAACCGTCTCGCAATAAACAAGATCCAGATATAATGTTCATGCTCAACGCTAGCACCAAATAACAATTATTGAGGTCTAAAACTAATCCCAAAGGTAGATGTAGACGTAGCGTGCCGACGGCGATCACATCAACCTTGGAACCATTTCTGACGTGCATCATCACCTCCTCCTTAGCCAATCTTCTTTTATTCCGCAGCTCCTGTTCCGAGTTACAAATATGAGCAACCGAACCAACCAAATACCCAGACGCTACTACAAGCATTAGTAAGGAACACATCAATAACATGTATATCAAATATACCTTTGCTCACTTTGCCATCCTTCTTATCTGCCAAGTACTTGGGGCAGTTCTGCTTCTAGTGACCATTTCCCTTGCAGTAGAAGCACTCAGCTTCCGGCTTGGGTCCAGCTTTGGGCTTCTTCATGGGAGCGGCAACTTGCTTGCCGGTTTTCTTGAAGTTCCCTTTCTCTCCCTTGCCCTTTTTCTTGAAACCAGTGGTCTTGTTAACCATCAACACTTGATGCTCTTTCTTGATTTCTACCTCCATCGATTTCAGCATTGCGAAGAGCTCAGGAATCGTTTTCATCATCCCTTGCATATTATAGTTCATCACGAAGCCTTTGTAGCTTGGTGACAGTGACTGAAGAACTCTATCAATAAGACTCTCAGCTGGAAGATCAATTCCTAGTTGAGTCAAGTGGTTGTGGTACCCAGACATTCTGAGTATGTGTTCACTGACAGAACTGTTCTCCGCCATCTTACAACTAAAGAACTTGTTGGAGACTTCATATCTCTCAGCCCGGGCATTAGCTTGAAATATCAACTTCAGCTCCTGAAACATCTCATATGCTCCGTGGCGTTCAAAACGCTTTCGAAGTCCCGGTTCCAAGCCGTAAAGCATGGCTCACTAAACTATCGAGTAGTCATCAGATCGAGCCTGCCAGATGTTCACAACGTCTGCATCATCTCCTGAGGTCTGTCACCTAGCGGTGCATCAAGGACATAATTCTTCTATGCAACAATGAGGATAATCCTCAAGTTACGGACCCAGTCCGTGTAGTTGCTACCATCATCTTTCAACTTAGCTTTCTCTAGGAACACATTAAAATTTAAGGGAACGGTAGCACGGGCCATTTCTCTACAACATAGATTTATAAAGACTATTAGGAGTAAGTTCATAATAAATTTTAGTTCAAATAATAAAATTACTAATGAACTCCCACTTAAATCAACATCCCTCAAGTTGTCTAAGTGATACATGATCCAAATCAACTAACCCATGTCCGATCTCACGTGAGATGGGGTAGTCTTCAATGGTGAACATATCCATGTTGATCATATCTACTATATGAACCATGTTCGACCTTTCGGTATCTAGTGTTTTGAGACCATGTCTGTACATCCTAGACTCATCAAGTTTAACCCAAGTATTCTGCATGTGCAAAACTGGCTTACACCCGTTGTATATGAACATAGAGTCCATCACACCCGATCATCACGAGGTGCTTCGAAACGACGAACTTTAGCAACGGTGCATACTCGGGGAGAACACTTTTATCTTGAAATTAAGTGAATGGATCATCTTATAATGCTACCATGTTCTAAGAAAAATAAGATGCATAAAGGATAAACATCACATGCAATCAAAATATGTGACATGATATGGCCATCATCATCTTGTGCTTTTGATCTTCATCTCCAAAGCAATGGCATGATCTCCATCGTCACCGGTGTGACACCTTGATCTCCACTGTTGCATCGGGGTCGTCTCGCCAACTATTGCTTCTGCAACTATTGCTAACACACAGCGATAAAGTAAAGAAATTACATGGCGCTTAGTGATTCATACACATGTCATACAATAATTAAAGACAATCCTAAGGCTCCTACCGGTTGTCGTACTCATAGACATGCAAGTCGTGAACTTATTACAAAACATGACCATCTCATACATCAACATATATCATATCACGTCTTGGTCATATCATATCACAACATACCCTGCAAAAACAAGTTCAACGTCCTCTACTTTGTTGTTGCAAGTTTTACGTGGCTGCTATGGGCAACTAGCAAGAACCGTTCTTACCTATGCATAACCACAACGGTGATTATCAAGTTGCTATTTAACCTTCTGCAAGGACTAACGTAGTCAAATCCGATTCAACTAAAGTAGGAGAAACAGACACCCGCCAACCACCTTTATGCAAAACAAGTTGCATGTTAGTCGGTGGAACCGGTCTCATGTACGTGGACATGTAAGGTTGGTCCGAGAAGCTTCATCCCACAATACTGCCGAATCAAAATAAGACATTGGTGGGAAGCAATATGAACATCACCGCCCACAACTCCTTTGTGTTCTACTCGTGCATATCATCTACGCATAGACCTGGCTCTGATGCCACTGTTGGGAAATGTTGCATGGAAACCAAAAAATTTCTACACACACGCATGATCTATCCATGGAGATGCATATATATGAGAGGGGGAGAGCATCAACATACCCTTCTAGATTGCTAAGCAGAAGCGTTTATCAACGCGGTTGATGTAGTCGTACACCTTCACGATCCATTCCGAAGCACCGAACGTACGACACCTCCGTGTTCAGCACACGTTCAGCGCGATGACGTCCTCACCTTCTTGATCCAGCAAGAGGGGCGAAGTAGTAGATGAGTTTCGACAACACAACGACGTGGTGACAGTGGTGGTGTAACTATTTCCGCAGGGCTTCGCCAAGCACAACTGATTTAGAGTGGAGGATGAACTAGAGGAGAGGGAGCGCCGACACACGGCTTCGTGAATCGTGGTGTGTGGTCCCCCTCCCATCCTCTCATATATATAGGTGGAGGGGAGGGGAGGCAGCCTAGGGCGCCTGCCAAGGCGCGCCCCCTTCCATACTTGGCGTGTGGGGGGAAGGAAAGGGGGCCGGCGGCCCCTAGGGCGCCTCCCCTTCCATCTCCCTTGCGTGGAGAAAGGCAGGAGGGGGCCAGCCCCTCCTCCTTCCTTCCTAGGGCCGACGGCCAGGAGGTGGGGTGCTCCAGCCCTCTTGTGGGCTGGTTTGCTACCCTCCTTTTGGCCTGTTAGGCCCAACAACTCCCCTTGGCCTCCCGGAACCCCTTCCGGTGATACGATAATTATCTGGTGTATTCCGGAGCCCTTCCAGAGACCGAATACTATCATCTTATATATCAATCTGTACCTCCGGACCATTCCAGAGCTCCTTGTCATGTCCGTGATCTCATCTGGGACTCCGAACAACATTCGGTCACCAACATACAGAACTTATACAATACTATATTGTCAATGAACGTTAAGCGTGCGGACCCTACGGGTTCGAGAATGATGTAGAGATGACCGAGACACTTCTCCGATCAATAACCAATAGCAGGACCTGAATGCACATATTCGTTCCTACATATTCTACAAAGATCTTTATCGGTCGAACATTTATGACAACATATGTATTTCCCTTTGTCTATCGGTATGTTACTTGCCCGAGATTCGATCGTCGGTATCTCCATACCTAGTTCAATCTCGTTACTGGCAAGTCTCTTTACTCGTTCCGTAATACATCATCTTGTAACTAACTCCTTAGTCAATTTTCTTGCAAGCTTCTTGTGATGTTGTATTACCGAGAGGGCCCAGAGATACCTTTCCATCATACGGAATGACATATCCCAATCCCGATCCATGCCAATTCAACGGACACCTTCGGAGATACCTGTAGAGCACCTTTATGATCACCCAGTCATGAAGTGACGCTTGATACACACAAGGCATTCCTTCGAAGTCCGGGAGTTGCATGATCTCATGGTCGAAGGAACATGTATTTGATATTAAGAAAGTAGTAGCAATAAACTGAACAATCATATGCGATGCTAACGGATGGGTCTTGTCCATCACATCATTCTCCTAATGATGTGATCCCGTTATCAAACGATAACTCATGTCTATGGTCAGGAAACCTTAACCATCTTTTGATCAACGAGCTAGCCTAGTAGAGGCTTACTAGGGATTCAGTATTTGTTTATGTATCCACATATGTATTTAAGTTTCCGATCAATACAATTATAGCATGAATAATAAACCTTTTATCATGATTGAGGAAATATAATAATAACCACTTTATTATTGCCTCTACGGCATATTTCCAACAATATCATCACTTGGTGAACATATATCTTTTTGTAGAAAGACGCACCCTTTGGTGAAAGGATGTCACTTCATGAAAATATATATCAATAAATATTGAAAAGAGTCATAATAATTGTATACTGACACGTTAAAAAACCAGTTGGCAACTTCGTAAAAAATGAGACCAACGAAATCGACTTAACCATGTCAAAAAAAGGAATGTACAATTTGTTTGCATTTTAATTCATTTATACACTTCAACAAAAAATTACTTTGCAACTCCTTAAGAATACAATTTCATATATAGGTGTGTGTAATAAATTCACTGAAAACATCTAATCATACCACAACAAAGCATGAGTTTTACGCTAGCTCTACACTATAAGTTGAGGGTCTTTTACATTTTAGTCACCTTCCTAGTAAGCATATGTGCATCAACATGTCTACTCGTTCCTATCTCACTTCAATTCACATCAACCTCTAGAGTACATCTCAACTAGAAGGGTTGTACGCGCTTTGCTGCGCTGTTCATGTTGTTGGGTTTCTTAAAAAAATCACTCTGTTTCAAAATATAAGGTGTATTACATTTTTGAAAAGTCAAACCTTTTAAGTTTGATCAAATTTTTAGAGAAATATATCAAAATTCATAATATCAAATCGGTATTTTTTAGATTCATCACAAAATGAATTTCCTTACTTTCTTTTGTTTAATATTGTGGATGTCGATATTTTTGCTCTGAACTTGGTGCAAGTTAAAGAAATTTGACTTTCTAAAAAACTAATACCCCTTACATTTTATAACTAATGGAATATTTAGTTTGGCAGGTGGGGGAGATGATAGAGTGTTTTTTTATTTATAGTGCGGTGATTTGGTGGGCCTTTACTGGTGTGATTCTGTGTTACAGCTAATGAACCTATATTTATGTGAGAAAATTTCTGTCTCGGTGGTTGCATTTACTATATTGATGCTACAATATCACATGGTGGCCCTTCTTTTTTATAGGTTGTAGGAGGGTGTGCGGGATTGATATGTTTTTATTGGTTGATAGCTGTTGATTGATTTGAATAGTTGTTGGCCCAGTCAAAATCGTAAACGAAATCAAAATTGAATACCTCAATTGAATGAAAGAGCTTCAAATTTTGGGTACATAGTGAATTAAAATAATTGAATGGGAGAGCTTGAGAAATATTGACCCGGTCAAAATCAGATGACCCATTTCTAAATTGAATACCTCAATTGATTGTGAGGCCTTAAAAATTAGGAAGCATAGTGTATAGTATAAAAGAATTGAATGATGGGCTGCGAGAAATTGTTGACCCAGTCAAAATCGGGTGACCCAATTCTAACCGGAGACTTCAATTGTATGTGGGATCTTTAAAACTAGGGAGCTTAGTGTTATAGAGGATTCCAGGACACTAGTAGAAAACAGGGCTACCGTTCGGCCCTGGCCAGCCCATTAGTCCCAGTTCTTCAAGAACCGGGACCAATGGGGGGTATTAGACCCGGTTCGTGAGCCCAGGGGGCCGGCCGGGGCCTCATGGGCATTTGTCCCGGTTCGAGCCACGAACCGGGACCAATGGTCCTCGCTGCTGGCCCACAACCATTGGTCCTGGTTCGTGGCATGAACCGGGACAGAAGGGGTGGCTTTAGTCCCGGTTCATGCCATGAACCGGGACAAATAACTTGCCTATATATACCCACCGCCGCGGCAGAGCACTCCACAGTGCTCTTTTTTTTTTCAATCCGGCGAGGTGAGGGCATTTGGGTGCTCTAGTTCACCTCCTATGCACATGAGGTGTTCGATGAAATGCCCGAGCCACACTAGTTAAGCTTTCTCCTCTCGAAGCTCGACCTAGGAGCTCCATTTTTTCGAGATTTGTCTAGATTTAGGGGTCCGTCATGCCCCGTCCCCGTTTTCACCGTCGTTGATCGCCCGCGCCGATCTTGTCGCCGGCACCACCGTGGTGAGCCTCTTGTTCTTATCTTCTTTATGATACTTGTCTGATTTTCTTACTTTAGATAGATATTTGTCTGATTTTCTTAATTTTGACACACATAATTATATGTAATGCATGCAGATGAACCGGCAATGGATGTATGGTGAGAGACACACCTCCGAGTACATTAAGGGCGTGCATATTTTTCTCGAAGTGGCTGAGGCAAACAAGCAAAATGGTTTTATGTGTTGTCCATGCAGTAAATGTGGGAATATGAAGTCTTACTCTGACCGGAAAATCCTTCACACCCACCTGCTTTACAAGGGTTTCATGCCACACTATAATGTTTGGACAAGGCACGGAGAAATAGGGGTTATGATGGAAGACGGCGAAGAAGAAGAGGACGCTGACAACTATGTGCCCCCTGAATACGGTGATGCTGCAACGGCAGGAGCTGCTGAAGATCAAGAGGAACCAGACGATGTGCCCGATGATGATGCAACGGGGGAAGCTGCTGAAGATCAAGAGAAACCAGACGATGTGCCCGATGATGATCTCCGCCGGGTCATTTTCGATGCAAGGACACAACGTTAAAGTCAAAAGGAGAAGCTGAAGTTCAATCGCATGTTAGAGGATCACAAAAAAAGTTGTACCCCAATTGTGAAGATGGCAACACAAAGCTAGGTACCGTACTGGAATTGCTGCAGTGGAAGGCAGAGAATGCTGTGCCTAACAAAGGATCTGAGAAGCTACTGAAAATATTGAAGAAGAAGCTTCCAAAGGATAATGAATTGCCCGACAGTACGTACGCAGCAAAGAAGGTCGTATGCCCTCTAGGATTGGAGGTGCAGAAGATACATGCATGCCCTAATGACTGCATCCTCTACCGCGGTGCGTACGAGGATTTGCACGCATGCCCAGTATGCGGTGATGAAGCCATGTACCTAGGGTAGGGTCATGGACCTGTCTAAGGTACCCTCCCCAAGGACACCTCTAGAAGAAACTGTCTTTCAGTCGACCTGGAAGGATTCCACTCAACGGACTCGAAGACAGTCGACCACGAAGACTCACTCGACCACCAGGAGATCTAGGGTCACTCTGCATCCAAACGGTCTGTTATTAAGTAGTCTTTATGGCCATGATATCACTTTATGTAAGTCGTTACCAGTAACGCCAGGCCTTTATGTACATTGAACCCTCCGCTACGTGGGCTAGCTGGGGTCCTAGCGCACTCTATATAAGCCACCACCCTCCACAGGCAGAAGGGTTCGCACCCCTGTAACTCACACGCATATAATCCAGTCGACCGCCTCCGGGCACCGAGACGTAGGGCTGTTACTTCCTCCGAGAAGGGCCTGAACTCGTAAAACTCTTGCGTGTACAACTACTCCATAGCTAGGATCTTGCCTCTCCTTTAGTACCCCCCTACACTATTGTCAGACTTAGAACCATGTCAGTTGGCGCCCACCTTGGGGCAGGTGTCTTAGCGACTTATTAGAGAAGTTGCAATTTTTTCCGATCTCCTTCATCATGGTTTCAGGCGGAGATTTGGTTGAGGGCCGCGAGATCCGTCTCGGCGCGCCCACGTTCATCACCAACGACTCTGCCTGGCTTCAGGAGGCTCCGCTCGACGTCGACGCGCTCCCAGTCCATGGAGCGACGCACTTTCGCGCGTGCATCCGCGGCGTCCTCCTACGGCAACCATCAACCCAGTATCGACCGGTTTTTGTGTCATCCTCCCTCCCAGCTTCCCACCGGTGCAAGCACTCCGGTCGGTCGAGGCTTCAGCGGTGGGTGAGGCATGCGGTGGCTCGCCAGTCGACCACCGCCCAAGTCGCGGCAATCGAGCCCGACGAATCTCTCTACGGCCTGTTCGACCTATCGACTGGCTCCGCAGAGACTGCATCCGAGTGCGATAGCAGTGATCCAGTGGCGGAGGTCCTGATGGTCAATGGACCACACTGTCCCCCCGGCTTTCCCAGTGCCGAGGGAGGCGACGGTGGAGGCGATCCGTCGCACGCCCACGAGAAATACCTCCCCGAGCCCCTCAATTCGCTGCAGAGGGAAGAACTTCGCCGCCGGAACATGGATGCACTTCACACTCCTATCGTTGGAGAAACCCCTGAGGCTCACGCCTTAGAGGACGCGCGCTTGGCCAACCTGGCTGAGCGCACTCGACTGGAGAACCTTCAGTGAGCACTCGACGAGCGTGTGCGGCAACGGGTCCTGGATTCTAGTCGACGTCAGCTCTTTCCACCTCCGACTCAGGTATATCGAACTCCGATTCAGAATTTAGCAGCTGCAGTCCGTATAGCAGAATCAATTCAGCTTTTCCAGTCGGAGGCTGGCAGAGGCTTGATGCAGATCAGAGATTTGCTCCGGGCAGCAGGAGATCAAAATTCAGCTGTATCACAGTCGCGGAACAGGATTCACAGCAAATCCGTGGCTGCGAATACGGTCCAGTCGGCTCATAGCCCCAGATGGCCCCCGAGGCGTGAAGGGCGTGGAGACCGGCACGATCAGTACATGAACCGTGAGCAGTATGATCACCGATTCGATCGCGATGATCGATGTCGAGTGCCCACCCCTCCCCCTAGGGGTGGATCCTACATACCTCGACAGCAGGATGATAGATGCCAGCACAGTGGCGGGCGAAGAATTCCAGTCGACCCCAGGGAACCAGGCTTTGATGCGAGATCCATCATCATTCAAGGTCTGGTCGACCGGAACAGAGCTCACAGAGAGGGTCACGACAGAGATGTACCCACCAGCAGCCGAATGCATGTCTCCGGACCAGAGTGTTTCAGCAGAGCCATCAGAGCCGCAGTGATTCCTCCCAACTTCAGGTTGGCGACTGGAGTCAGTAAGTTCAACGGTGAGTCTAAGCCCGATACTTGGCTTGAGGACTACCGAGTGGCTGTCCAGATCGGCGTCGGAAATGACGAGGTGGCCATGAAACATATGCCTCTTATGTTGGACGGATCAGCCATGGCATGGCTGAACCAGTTGACACCCAACAACATTTACACGTGGGAAGACCTCTCCCGAGTGTTTGTCAGAACGTTCGAAGGAACATGCAAGCGACCAGCAGGACTGACAGAGCTGCAATCTTGTGTGCAGAAGTCGAATGAGACTTTGAGAGATTACATCCAGAGATGGATCACATTGCATCACACAGTAGAGAATGTATCTGATCACCAGGCAGTCTGCGCCTTCAAGGAAGGTGTTAAGTACAGAGAGCTAAGGCTGAAATTTGGTCGAACCAGAGACATGTCTCTGAGTCGAATGATGGAGATAGCCACCAAATATGCCAATGGTGAGGAAGAGGATCGGCTCCGGAGCGGCAAGCACGAGTCAGTCGCCCAGGAAACCGGAGGAGGTAACTCCAGTCGGAAGCAAAAACGGAAAGCCGAGCCAGCTGCTCCTGGAGAAACCTTGGCCGTGACTCAAGGAAAGTTCAAAGGAAAGCCCAAAGGGCCTTGGAACCCCAAGAAAGTGAAGGATAAAGAAGGAAATGACGTCATGGATTTGTCGTGTCACATCCACTCGACAGTGTCGACTTCTGATACAGCAGTTCCAGGGGAAACAGTCCAAGGATAAGGAAAAGGAGTCAGACAAAGTTGAGGACAAGGGGGATAGTGACGAGGAATACCCTCAGGTCAATTCCACTCTGGTGATTTTTGCTGACGTTGAGAGCAAAAGTCGACTGAAAGTTATAAACCGAGAGGTGAATATGGTTGCTCCGGCGACACCCAATTATCTGAAGTGGTCTCAGACGGCCATCACATTCGACCAGTCTGATCACCCGACGCACATAGCCACCCCTGGGAGGCAAGCTCTAGTGGTCGACCCAGTCGTCGAGGGCACTCGACTGACTAAAGTGTTGATGGATGGCGGCGGTAGTTTGAATATACTGTACGCCTAGACGCTGAAAGGGATGGGCATTCCGATGTCCAGACTCAGCACAAGCAACATGAGTTTCTATGGAGTCATTCCTGGCAAGAAGGCCGCATCACTCGGCCAGATTGCTCTCGATGTGCTTTTTGGTGATTCCAAGAACTTCCGCAAAGAAAAGCTGACATTTGAGGTTGTAGATTTCCAGAGTGCCTACCACGCTATTTTGGGCAGGCCAACTTATGCACGTTTTATGGCTCGACCATGTTACGTGTACCTCAAATTGAAGATGCCTGGCCCTAAAGGCGTGATCACTGTTACTGGTAATCGCAAGAAGGTGGAAGAGTGCTTCCAGAAAGGCTCAAAGATCGCCGATGCTCAAATGGTGGCAGAACAGTGGCAGGAACACCAGAGAAATGCAGACCCGAGTGATTTTTTGCGAGCCAAGAAGCCCGCTACGGAATCAGCATTTCAGTCGTCCGGTGAGATAAAACCAGTTCACATCCACCCGACCGACCCCAAGGCTATTGGCGAAGAGGTGGCTCGGCTCTTAGCAGCAGAGTTTATCCGAGAGATTTACCACTCCGAGTGGCTCGCCAATGTTGAAGGACAAGTCACTTCGCATGTGCATTGACTTTAAACATATCAATCGGGCCTGCCTGAAAGATCATTTTCCTCTTCCCCGCATTGACCAAATAGTCGACTCGACTGCGGGATGTGAGCGACTGTCTTTCTTAGACGCCTATTCCGGGTACCATCAGATCCGTCTGTATGGACCCGATGAGATCAAAACAGCTTTCATCACCCCATTCGGGTGCTTCTGTTATGTCACCATGCCATTAGGCCTCAAGAATGACGGAGCCACGTTCATGAGGATGATTCAGAAGTGTTTGCTCACTCAAATCAGTCGGAATGTGGAAGCATACATGGATGACATTGTGGTAAGTCACGAAAAGGTTCCGACCTGCTGACTGACCTCGCTGAAACATTTGCCAACCTTAGGAGGTATGATATCAAGCTTAATCCATCCAAGTGCACATTCGGAGTTCCTGGCGGAAAGTTACTCGGTTTTCTCATTTCCGAACGAGGAATTGACGCAAACCCAGAGAAAGTGGGCACTATACTCCGAATGAAACGACCTGTGCGTGTGCACGATGTTCAAAAGCTTACTGGTTGCTTGGTCGCTTTAAGTCGATTCATCTCTCGTCTCGATGAGAAGGCATTACCTCTTTACCGACTGATGAAGAAGTCAGACAAGTTCGAGTGGACTCCTGAAGCTGATGCAGCGTTTGCAGAGTTAAAAACCCTGCTTTCCACCCAGCCGGTGCTTGCTGCCCCGATCAGCAAAGAGCCTTTGCTTCTTTACATTGCAGCCACAGGACAAGTCGTCAGTACAGTACTTACGGTCGAGCGGGAAGAAGAAGGGAAAACCTTCAAAGTTCAGCGCCCAGTATATTATATTTCTGAAGTCCTGACCCCATCAAAGCAAAGATACCCTCATTATCAGAAGCTTGTATATGGGATTTATATGGCCACAAAGAAAGTTGCTCACTATTTCTCTGACCATACCATCACAGTCATCAGCGACGCCCCATTATCAGAGATTCTGCACAACAGAGATGCAACTGGTCGAGTGGCAAAATGGGCGATTGAACTCCTTCCCTTGGATATTAGATTTGAGGCAAAGAAAGCTATCAAGTCCCAAGCAATAGCAGATTTCCTCGCCGAGTGGACTGAACAGCAATTGCCGACTCAAGTTCACTCGGAGCACTGGACCATGTTCTTCGATGGCTCTAAAATGCTGAATGGTTCCGGTGCTGGGGTAGTGTTGGTTTCCCCCCGAGGAGATAAGCTCAGATATACACTTTGACTCCTCCAACAACGAAGCAGAATACGAAGCACTTTTGTATGGGTTGCGTATGGCCATTTCACTCGGCGTCCGTCGCCTCATGGTCTACGGTGACTCGGATTTGGTGGTTAACCAAGTGATGAAGGAGTGGGACGTCAGAAGCCCAGCTATGACTGGTTACTGCAACGCAGTAAGAAAGCTGGAGAAGAAATTCGAGGGGTTAGAGCTTCATCACGTACCCCGACTGAAAAATCAAGCAGCTGATGACTTGGCGAAGATAGGTTCCAAAAGAGAATCCATTCCCAGTGGCGTGTTTTTGGAACATGTCCACGTGCCGTCGGTTCAAGAGGATCCTTTCACCGAAGAAGCCCCGCGGCCAAAAAGTGCCACGGATCCGACTGAAGTTGAGGTCCTTTTTGTGGTCGAGTTAATCATGGAAGTTCTGGTTATCACTCCCGACTGGACAGTGCCTTACATAGCGTATATCCTAAGGAAAGAGCTCCCAGAGAATGAAGAAGAGGCTCGGCAGATCGTCCGTCGATCCAAGGCCTTTACTGTCATAAAGGGACAGTTGTACAGAGAAAGTGCGACTGGAGTCAGCCAGAAATGCATAACGCCAGAAGAGGGTCGAATGATTCTCAACGACATCCACTCGGGGACCTGTGGCCATCATGCTGTTGGAAATATGCCCTAGAGGCAATAATAAATAAGTTATTATTATATTTCCTTGTTCATGATAATCGTTTATTATCCATGCTATAATTGTATTGATAGGAAACTCAGATACATGTGTGGATACATAGACAACACCATGTCCCTAGTAAGCCTCTAGTTGACTAGCTCGTTGATCAATAGATGGTTACGGTTTCCTGACCATGGACATTGGATGTCATTGATAACGGGATCACATCATTAGGAGAATGATGTGATGGACAAGACCCAATCCTAAGCCTAGCACAAAGATCGTGTAGTTCTTATGCTAAAGCTTTTCTAATGTCAAGTATCTTTTCCTTAGACCATGAGATTGTGCAACTCCCGGATACCGTAGGAATGCTTTGGGTGTATCAAACGTCACAACGTAACTGGGTGGCTATAAAGGTGCATTACAGGTATCTCCGAAAGTGTCTGTTGGGTTGGCACGAATCGAGACTGGGATTTGTCACTTCGTGTAAACGGAGAGGTATCTCTGGGTCCACTCGGTAGGACATCATCATAATGTGCACAATGTGACCAAGGGGTTGATCATGGGATGATGTGTTACGGAACGAGTAAAGAGACTTGCCGGTAACGAGATTGAACAAGGTATCGGTATACCGACGATCGAATCTCGGGCAAGTACAATACTGCTAGACAAAGGGAATTGTATACGGGATCGATTGAGTCCTTGACATCGTGGTTCATCCGATGAGATCATCGTGGAACATGTGGGAGCCAACATGGGTATCCAGATCCCGCTGTTGGTTATTGACCGGAGAACGTCTCGGTCATGTCTACATGTCTCCCGAACCCGTAGGGTCTACACACTTAAGGTTCGATGACGCTAGGGTTATAAAGGAAGTTTGTATGTGGTTACCGAATGTTGTTCGGAGTCCCGGATGATATCCCGGACGTCACGAGGAGTTCCGGAATGGTCCGGAGGTAAAGATTTATATATGGAAAGTTGTTGTTCGGGTTCCGGAAAAAGTTCGGGTTTTTTCGGTGTTGTACCGGGAAGCTTCCAGAAGGTTCCGGAGGATTCCGGAGGGGTCCGGAGGTCCAGAAATTGTTCCACCACGTCCAATACAGCAGCATGGGCTGTAAGGGGGCGCCCTAGCCTTAATGGGCCAGGGGAACCAACCCCCCAAGGCCCATGCGCATGGGAGAGGGGAAACCCTAAGGGGGAGGGCCTCCACTTGACTTGGGAGGCACTCCTCCCCCCCTTGGCCGCACCCCTTCCTTGGAGGAAGGGGCAAGGCTGCGCCTCCCCCCTCTCCCTTGCCCCTATATATAGTGGAGGGGAGGGAGGGCAGCCATACCTGAAGCCCTGGCGCCTCCCTCCCTCCCGTGACACCTCCTCCTCTCCCGTAGGTGCTTGGCGAAGCCCTGCAGGGTTGCCACGCTCCTCCATCACCACCACGCCGTTGTGCTGCTATTGGATGGAGTCTTCCTCAACTTCTCCCTCTCTCCTTGCTGGATCAAGGCGTGGGAGACGTCACCGGGCTATACGTGTGTTGAACGCGGAGGTGCCGTCCGTTCGGCACTAGGATCTCCGGTGATTTGGATCACGACGAGTACGACTCCTTCAACCCCGTTCTCTTGAACGCTTCCGCTTAGCGATCTACAAGGGTATGTAGATGCACTCTCCTTCCCCTCGTTGCTGGTTTCTCCATAGATAGATCTTGGTGACACGTAGGAAAATTTTGAATTTCTGCTACGTTCCCCAACAGTGGCATCATGAGCTAGGTCTATTGCGTAGATTCTTTGCACGAGTAGAACACAAAGTAGTTGTGGGCGTTGATGTTGTTCAATATGCTTACCGTTACTAGTCCAATCTTGTTTCGACGGTATTGTGGGATGAAGCGGCCCGGACCGACCTTACACGTACTCTTACGTGAGACAGGTTCCACCGAATGACATGCACTTGGTGCATAAGGTGGCTAGCGGGTGCCAGTCTCTCCCACTTTAGTCGGAACAGATTCGATGAAAAGGGTCCTTATGAAGGGTAAATAGCAATTGGCATATCACGTTGTGGTTTTGCGTAGGTAAGAAACGTTCTTGCTAGAAACCCATAGCAGCCACGTAAAACATGCAAACAACAATTAGAGGACGTCTAACTTGTTTTTGTAGGGTATGCTTTGTGATGTGATATGGCCAAGAAGAATGTGATGAATGATATGTGATGTATGAGATTGATCATGTTCTTGTAATAGGATTCACGACTTGCATGTCGATGAGTATGACAACCGGCAGGAGCCATAGGAGTTGTCTTAAATCTATTGTATGACCTGTGTGTCATTGAACAACGCCATGTAATTACTTTACTTTATTGCTAACCGGTAGCCATAGTAGTAGAAGTAATAGTTGGCGAGACAACTTCATGAAGACACGATGATGGAGATCATGATGATGGAGATCATGGTGTCATGCCGGTGACTATGATGATCATGGAGCCCCGAAGATGGAGATCAAAAGGAGCAAAATGATATTGGCCATATCATGTCACTATTTGATTGCATGTGATGTTTATCATGTTTATGCATCTTGTTTACTTAGAACGACGGTAGTAAATAAGATGATCCCTTACAACAATTTCAAGAAGTGTTCTCCCCTAACTGTGCACCGTTGCTACAGTTCGTCGCTTCTAAGCACCACGTGATGATCGGGTGTGATGGATTCTTACGTTCACATACAACGGGTGTAAGACAGATTTACACATGCAATACACTTAGGGTTAAGTTGACGAGCCTAGCATGTACAGACATGGCCTCGGAACACGGAGACCGAAAGGTCGAGCATGAGTCGTATAGTAGATACGATCAACATGAAGATGTTCACCGATGATGACTAGTCCGTCTCACGTGATGATCGGACACGGCCTAGTTGACTCGGATCATGTAATCACTTAGATGACCAGAGGGATGTCTATCTGAGTGGGAGTTCATAAGATGAACTTAATTATCCTGAACATAGTCAAAAGACCTTTTGCAAATTATGTCGTAAGCTCACGCTATAGTTCCACTGTTTAGATATGTTCCTAGAGAAAATATAGTTGAAAGTTGACAGTAGCGATTATGCGGACAGTAGAAAGCTTATGTCCTTAATGCACCACTCAGTGTGCTGAGCCCCAAATGTCGTTTGTGGATGTTGCGAACATTGGACATACAAGTTTTGATAACTACGTGATAGTTCAGTTAAATGGTTTAAGTAGAGGCACCAAAGACGTTTTCGAAACATCGCGGAACATATGAGATGTTTCGAGGGCTGAAATTAGGATTTCAGGCTCGTGCCCACGTCAAGAGGTATAAGACCTCCGACGATTTTCTTAGCCTGCAAACTCAGGGAGAAAAGCTCAATCGTTGAGCTTGTGCTCAGATTGTCTGAGTGCAACAATCACTTGAATCAAGTGGGAGTTGATCTTCCAGATGAGATAGTGATGTTTCTCCAAAGTCATTGCCACCAAGCTGCTAGAGCTTCGTGATGAACTATAACATATCAAGGATAGATATGATAATCCTTGAGGTATTCGCGTTGTTTGACATCGCGAAAGTAGGAATCAAGAAGGAGCATCGATTGTTGATGGTTGGTGAAACCACTAGTTTCAAGAAGGGCAAGGGCAAGAAGGGATACTTCATGAAACGGCAAATCAGCTGCTGCTCTAGTGAAGAAACCCAAGGTTGAACTCAAACCCGAGACTAAGTGCTTCTGTAATAAGGGGAATAACCACTGGAGCAGAATTACCCTAGATACTTGGTAGATGAGAAGGCTGGCAAGGTCGATAGAAGTATATTGGATATACATTATGTTAATGTGTACTTTACTAGTACTCCTAGTAGCACCAGGGTATTAGATACCGGTTCGGTTGCTAAGTGTTAGTAACTCGAAATAAAAGAGCTACAGAATAAACGGAGACTAGCTAAAGGTGAGCTGACGATATGTGTTGGAAGTGTTTCCAAGTTTGATGTGATCAAACATCGCACGCTCCCTCTACCATCAAGATTATTATTAAACCTGAATAACTGTCATTGTGTGTTTGCGTTGAGCATAGACATGATTGGATTATGTCTATCGCAATACAGTTATTCATTTAAAGAGAATAATGGTTACTCTATTTATTTGAATAATACCTTCAATGGTCTTGCACCTAAAGGAATGGTTTATTGAATCTCGATCGTAGTGATACACATTTTCATGCCAAAAGATATAAGATAGTAATGATAGTACCACTTACTTGTGGCACTGCCATGTAAGTCATAATGGTATAAAACGCATGAAGAAGCTCCATGTTGATGGATCTTTGGACTCACTCGTTTTTGAAAAGTTTGAGACATGCGAACCATGTCTATTGGTGTATACGCATGAAGAAACTCCATGCAGATGGATCGTTTGGACTCACTTGATTTTGAATCACTTGAGATATGCAAATCATACCACATGGGCAAGATGACTGAAAAGCCTCGTTTTCAGTAAAATGGAACAAGATAGCAACTTGTTGGAAGCAACACATTTTGATGTGTGCAGTCCAATGAGTGCTGAGGCATGCAGTGAATATCGTTATGTTCTTACTTCACAGATGATTCGAGTAGATGTTGAGAATATTTACTTGATGAAACACAAGTCTGAATTATTGAATGGTTCAAGTAATTTCAGAGTGAAGTAGAAGATCATTGTGACAAGAGGATAAAATGTCTATGATATGATCATAGAGATGAATATCTGAGTTACGAGTTTTGGCACGCAATTAAGACATTGTGGAAATTGTTTCACAATTAATACCGCCTGGAACACCATAGTGTGATGGTGTGTCCGAACATCATAGTTGCATCCTATTGGATATGGCGCGTACCATGATGTCTCTTATCGAATTACCACTATCGTTCATGGGTTAGGCATTAGAGACAACCGCACTCACTTTAACAGGGTACCACGTAATTCCGTTGAGACGACACCGTTTGGAGAAACCTAAGTTGTCATTTCTTGAAAGTTTGGGGCTGCAACGCTTATGTGAAAAAGTTTCAGGTTGATAAGCTCGAACCCAAAGCGGATAAAATGCATCTTCATAGGACACCCAAAACAGTTGGGTATACCTCCTAATTCAGATCCGAAAGCAATAGGGATTGTTTCTTGAATCGGGTCCTTTCTCGAGGAAAAGTTCGTCTCGAAAAGTTGAGTGGGAGGATGGTGGAGACTTGATGAGGTTATTGAACCATCACTTCAACCAGTGTGTATCAGGGCACAGGAAGTTGTTCCTGTGGCACCTACACCAATTGAAGTGGAAGCTTATGATAGTGATCATGAAGTTTCGGATCAAGTCACTACCGTACCTCGTAGGACGACAAGGACGCGTACTGCTTCGGAATGGTACAGTAATCCTGTCTTGAAGGTCATGTTGCTAGACAACAATGAACCTACGAGCTATGGAGAAGCGATGGTGGGCCCAAATTCCGACAAATGGTTAGAAGCCATGAAATCCGAGATAGGATCCATGTATCAGAACAAAGCATGGACTTTGGTGGACTTGCCCGATGATTGGCAAGCCATTGAAATAAATGGATCTTTAAGAAGAAGACGGACGTGGACGGTAATGTCACCGTCTATGAAGCTCGACTTGTGGCGAAGAGTTTTTTCACAAGTTCAAGGAGTTGACTACGATGAGATTTTCTCATCCGTAGCGATGCTTAAAGTCCGTCGGATTCATGTTAGCATTAGCTGCATTTATGAAATCTGGCAGATGGATGACAAAACGAGTTTCCTTACCAGTCTTCATATGGAAAGGTTGTATGTAATACAATCAGAAAGGTTTTGTCGATCCTGAGGATGCTAAAAGGTATGCTAGCTCTAGCGATCCTTCCTTGGACTGGAGTAAGCATCTCGGAGTTGGAATGTGCGTTTTGATGAGATGATCAAAGATTTTGGGTTTATACAAAGTTCATGAGAAACTTGTATTTCCAAAGAAGTGAGTGGGAGCACTATAGAATTTCTGATGAGTATATGTTGTTGACATATTATGGATCAGAAATGACGTAGAATTTCTGGAAAGCATATAGGGTTATTTGAAAGTGTTTTTCAATGGAAAGCCTGGATTAAGCTACTTGAACATTGAGCATCAAGATCTATAAGGATAGATCAAAACGCTTAATGGTACTTTTCAAATGAGCACATACCTTGACATGATCTTTAAGGTGTTCAAGATGGATCAGTCAAAGAAGGAGTTCTTGCCTGAGTTGTAAGGTATGAAGTTAAGACTTAAAGCTCGACCACGGTAGAATAGAGAGAAAGGACGAAGGTCGTCCCCTATGCTTAAGACATAGGCTCTACAGTATGCCATGCTGAGTACCGCACCTGATGTGTGCCTTGCCATCAGTCAGTCAAGGGGTACAAGAGTGATCCAAGAATGGATCACAGGACAGCGGTCAAAGTTATCCTTAGTAACTAGTGGACTAAGGAATTTTCTCGATTATGGAGGTGGTAAAAGAGTTCGTCGTAAAGGGTTACGTCGATGCAAGCTTGACACCTATCCGAATAGCTCTGAGTAGAGATACCGGATACGTATAATGGAGCAACAATTTAGAATAGCTCCAAGTAGAACAGTTATTTGGAATAGCTCCAAATAGAGCGTGGTAGCTGCATCTAGGAGATGACATAGAGATTTGTAAAGCACACATGGATCTGAAAGGTTCAGACCCGTTGACTATAACCTCTCTCACAAGCATAACATGATCAAACCCAGAACTCTTGGGTGTTAGTCACATGGGGATGTGACCTTGAGTGTTAATCACATATCGATGTGAACTGGATTATTGACTCTAGTGCAAGTGGGAGACTGTTGGAAATATGCCCTAGAGGCAATAATAAATAAGTTATTATTATATTTCCTTGTTCATGATAATCGTTTATTATCCAGGCTATAATTGTATTGATAGGAAACTTAGATACATGTGTGGATACATAGACAACACCATGTCCCTAGTAAGCCTCTAGTTGACTAGCTCGTTGATCAATAGATGGTTACGGTTTCCTGACCATGGACATTGGATGTCATTGATAACGGGATCACATCATTAGGAGAATGATGTGATGGACAAGACCCAATCCTAAGCCTAGCACAAAGATCGTGTAGTTCGTATGCTAAAGCTTTTCTAATGTCAAGTATCTTTTCCTTAGACCATGAGATTGTGCAACTCCCGGATACCGTAGGAATGCTTTGGGTGTATCAAACGTCACAACGTAACTGGGTGGCTATAAAGGTGCATTACAGGTATCTCCGAAAGTGTCTGTTGGGTTGGCACGAATCGAGACTGGGATTTGTCACTCCGTGTAAATGGAGAGGTATCTCTGGGCCCACTCGGTAGGACATCATCATAATGTGCACAATGTGACCAAGGGGTTGATCACGGGATGATGTGTTACGGAACGAGTAAAGAGACTTGTCGGTAACAAGATTGAACAAGGTATCGGTATACCGACGATCGAATCTCGGGCAAGTACAATACCGCTAGACAAAGGGAATTGTATACGGGATCGATTGAGTCCTTGACATCGTGGTTCATCCGATGAGATCATCGTGGAACATGTGGGAGCCAACATGGGTATCCAGATCCCGCTGTTGGTTATTGACCGGAGAACGTCTCGGTCATGTCTACATGTCTCCCGAACCCGTAGGGTCTACACACTTAAGGTTCGATGACGCTAGGGTTATAAAGGAAGTTTGTATGTGGTTACCGAATATTGTTCGGAGTCCCGGATGAGATCCCGGACGTCACGAGGAGTTCCGGAATGGTCCGGAGGTAAAGATTTATATATGGGAAGTTGTTGTTCGGGTTCCGGAAAAAGTTCGGGTTTTTTCGGTATTGTACCGGGAAGCTTCCAGAAGGTTCCGGAGGATTCCGGAGGGGTCCGGAGGTCCGGAAATTGTTCCACCACGTCCAATACAGAAGCATGGGCTGTAAGGGGGCGCCCTAGCCTTAATGGGCCAGGGGAACCAGCCCCCCAAGGCCCATGCGCATGGGAGAGGGGAAACCCTAAGGGGGAGGGCCTCCACTTGACTTGGGAGGCACTCCTCCCCCCCTTGGCCGCACCCCTTCCTTGGAGGAAGGGGCAAGGCTGCGCCTCCCCCCTCTCCCTTTCCCCTATATATAGTGGAGGGGAGGGAGGGCAGCCATACCTGAAGCCCTGGCGCCTCCCTCCCTCCCGTGACACCTCCTCCTCTCCCGTAGGTGCTTGGCGAAGCCCTGCAGGGTTGCCACGCTCCTCCATCACCACCACGCCGCTGTGCTGCTGTTGGATGGAGTCTTCCTCAACTTCTCCCTCTCTCCTTGCTGGATCAAGGCGTGGGAGACGTCACCGGGCTGTACGTGTGTTGAACGCGGAGGTGCCGTCCGTTCGGCACTAGGATCTCCGGTGATTTGGATCACGACGAGTACGACTCCTTCAACCCCGTTCTCTTGAACGCTTCCGCTTAGCGATCTACAAGGGTATGTAGATGCACTCTCCTTCCCCTCGTTGCTGGTTTCTCCATAGATAGATCTTGGTGACACGTAGGAAAATTTTGAATTTCTGCTACGTTCCCCAACAGATGCGTCCTCTCGGACCATCGTGGCTAAAGCATACCGAGCGGGTTTTTACTGGCCCAGAGCAAATGAAATGGCGAAAGAGATAGTCGACAAGTGTGAAGGATGTCAGTTCTACTCCAATATGTCACACAAGCCCGCCTCAGCCTTGAAGATCATTCCAATCGTCTGGCCTTTCGCTGTTTGGGGGTTAGATTTGGTTGGACCACTGAGAACTGGCAGGAGCGGCTTCACCCATGTACTGGTGGCAGTCGACAAGTTCACCAAGTGGATCGAAGCCAAGCCCATTAAAAATCTTGATGCTGGCACTACCATCAGCTTCATTAGAGAATTGATATTCAGATATGGAGTTCCGCATAGCATCATCACTGATAATGGGTCAAACTTCGATTTCGATCAATTCAATGCCTTCTGTGCTTCTCAAGGCACACGAGTCGACTACGCTTCAGTCGCCCACCCCCAGCCGAATGGACAAGCAGAAAGAGCAAATGGCCTAATTCTCAAAGGACTGAAACCCCGGTTGATGCGTGACCTCAAGCACGCAGCAGGCGCGTGGGTCGACGAACTTCCATCAGTTCTTTGGGGATTGAGGACTACTCCAAATCGGTTAACTGGGAGAACTCCGTTCTTTCTGGTCTACGGAGCTGAAGCGGTTTTGCCAAGTGACCTGCTTCACAATGCACCGCGAGTCGAGCTCTACTCTGAAGTCAAAGCAGAACAAGCCCGACAAGACGCAGTCGACCTTCTGGAAGAAGAAAGAGAGATGGCCATGATCCGATCGACCATCTATCAGCAAGACTTGCGCCGATTCTACGCCAGAAATGTGAAGAGCCGAGCCTTCCAAGAAGGAGACTTGGTCCTCCGAGTGGACCAACAGAAGCCACGCAAACTCGCCCCTACTTGGGAAGGCCCCTTCATTGTTACCAAAGTTCTCCACAACGGAGCATACCATCTTTACAACGTTGATCGCCAGATTGACGAGCCACGAGCTTGGAATGCGGATCTGCTCCGCCCCTTTTATACTTAAGTATTCACTCGGATGAGTTGTAATAAAAGTACTTCTGTAGCTTATTTATCAAAGACAAGAGTTTTATAATTTTCCTAGTGATTGTTGTTACTTTTGTCCACATAAAGCAGTCCCCCAGTGGGTGGCTTAGCTGCGAATCCGTTTCGCCTAAGTTTGTAAAAAAATCCTTACCGAGTGGTGAGCCAGCCTCCCACTCAGAGGCTTAGCTGCGAATCTGTTTCGCCTAAGTTTAAACAAAATCCTACCGAGTGGTAAGCCAGCCTTCCACTCGGAGGCTTAGCTGCAGTCCAAGTACTCGCCTAAGTTTAAACAAAATCCTGCCGAGTGGTGAGACAGCCTTCCACTCGGGGGCTTAGCTGCAGCCTAGTGTTCTCCTAAGTACAAATACAACATGCGCTCCACAAGGAGGACGAAGTGCAGGTCGAATGCTACCTTCTCCTTCCGAGCTACGCCACAAATACAACGTGCGACCCGCAAGGAGGACGAAGCGCAGGTCGACTGCTACCTTCTCCTTCAGAGGTACGCCACAAAAATCCTACCGAGTGGAGAGCAAACCTCCCACTCGGAGGCTTAGCTGCAGCCCAGTGCTTGCCTAAGTTTTTGAAAATCCTACCGAGTGGAGAGCAAACCTCCCACTCGGGGGCTTAGCTGCAACCCAGTGCTCGCCTAAGTTTTTGAAAATCCTACCGAGTGGAGAGCAAACCTCCCACTCGGGGGCTTAGCTGCAGCCCAGTGCTTGCCTAAGTTTTTGAAAATCCTACCGAGTGGAGAGCAAACCTCCCACTCGGGGGCTTAGCTGCAGCCCGGTGCTTGCCTAAGTTTTTGAAAATCCTATCGAGTGGAGAGCAAACCTCCCACTCGGGGGCTTAGCTGCAGCCCAGTGCTCGCCTAAGTTTTTGAAAATCCTACCGAGTGGAGAGCAAACCTCCCACTCGGGGGCTTAGCTGCAACCCAGTGCTCGCCTAAGTTTTTGAAAATCCTACCGAGTGGAGAGCAAACATCCCACTCGGGGGCTTAGCTGCAGCCCAGTGCTCGCCTAAGCATGACGAGGTACAAGTCGATTGCAATTTGTGCTTCGTCCCTACCTGCAAAAGTGCATCACAAACACTAGTATATATTCCGAGCGAAGGACAATGATCGTTCGAAGGCGAATGCAAACATATTCAACGGCAAACCCAAGTTCAGATAGCGTCCTACGGATCCAGAAGTGCTCAGGCACCAAGCTTGTTAAAGTTTATCGGTTACAAAAACCACTCGGCATTCCGAGGCAAATTTAAGGCATCAAGCATAGAAGTTTTTTACTCCTCCTGCGGAGGACTAGAAGGCGCAACGAACTCGTCCAGGTCGATTCCATCTGCGATCCGAGTGGCAGCAGCAATGAAGGTCTCCATGAAAGATCGGAAGTCATGCTTCTTGGTATTGGCCACCTTGAGAGACGTCAGCTTGTCCTCTCGCGCGTCCTTGCAGTGAACACGGAGCAGAGACAGAGCAACGTCGGAACCACACCTGGCAGAAGACTTCTTCCATTCTTGCACTCGACTTGGAACTTTGTTCAGCCGAGTCATCAGAGACTCGAGGTCATTCTGAAGTGTTTCTCCTGGCCAGAGTGCTGTGTCGATGCGCGATGTTGCAACCTTCAGTCTCGCAAGATAGTCGACCACAGCAGCAATGCGAGACTCGAGACGGAGCACGTTCATGGCGGCTTCATCCTTCACAGGAGAGTTGATGGGATCCAAGCCAGTCTCCACTCGACTAGTCTCCTCTTCAAAGTTTTGGCAGAATTCTGTGGATACGATCCAAGGATGAGCTAACAGTCCTACAATAAGTCAATGATTGCAAGTCAGTCGGATATAAGGGGTTACCTTCGAGCATGAGGAATAACTTCTTGGCAAGCCCTCCCAGATAAGCCTCTAAGTCGTTCTTCTTTCCCACCAGTTCGCTAGCCTTATCACTCAGGGCTATCTTGTCATTCTTCAGTCGGCTGACCTCCTTGTTGGCCGCGTCAAGAGCTGTTTTCAGATTGGTATTCTCCTCTTCAAGTTTGCTGATTGAAGCCAGCTTTTCTTCTGCGAGTTTTGTCTTGTCTGAAGCCGCTTTCTGCGCCTCGGCGAGGTCAAGGTCCTTCTTCTTCAAAACATCCTTTATTTTATCTGCAAAATGACAGTGAGATTAGACTCAGAAATGTACAAAAAATAAGGGCAGTCGTCAAGGTTCTCACCAAACATACCTTTTGCCTCCTCCTTTGCCTTCGTGAAGTTCTCCTGGACAAGCTTCAGATCAAGTTCGAGCTGGATATGCTTGTTCTCCAACTCAGTATAACGAGCCACAAGCTCGCAAGATTTCTGCGAAAGATCAGTCGACAGACATCAAAGACAGGTCACTTCCGAGCGACTAAGAGAAAAATCATAGCATTTCTAAGACTACAACCGAATCAAAATATTCAACCGTAGTCTCGGGGACTACACCCAGTGGGTGCACTCAGCGTGCCCCCACTGGTTCTACCAGCTCGGATCGATCAGTCGACCGAAAGAGACAAAAAGGTTATGATCATAAATCATAGCTAACTGCCAACAGTTAGACACAGTTTCAAAAAAAAAGAAAAAAAAGAGCAAAGTATTCTTCAGACCATAGCCGACTACCAGCAGTCGACCACAATCTCGGGGACTACACCCAGTGGGTGCACTCAGCGTGCCCCCACTGGTTCCATGATTCCATTCGACTAGATCGAGGGAAGAAAGTAAAAGAGGAAAAAGTTCAAGACATAAAGACTACAGTCGACTGCCAGCAGTCCACCGTAGTCTCAGGGACTACACCCAGTGGGTGCAGTCAGCGTGCCCCCACTAATCTAGACATTTCAATCGACACACCCAGTGGGTGATTTTCAGAAAGAAAAATTGTCAGGTATCATATCCTAACAGAACAGGCGGTGGTCAACTAACCTGGACATTGCTCTGAAGAGCCGAACTTGCATCATAAGCTGCTTGGCTGGCGTCTCGGATCGCCTTCACCTGCTCCATCATGACCCCCGCCTAGCGTATAGCTTCCTTGGCAGCACCTGCTTGGTCCTCTGGGACGTGGTGTGTGGAGAAGAGGGAAGGTGGATCAGCACTCGACGACAGAGGGCGGGCACTCGTCAATGGCACCGCAAAAGGCACGGTAGCCCGAGCAACGTTGCCTCCCTCCGGAACCAATGTATCAGGTGCTGACGCAACCTGAGCAGTCTTGCCAGCAGACGCTTTCCTGTTCCTCCTTTGCCTCAGTGGCTCCTCATCGTCATCGTCAGGGAGATCGATGATAATGCTAGGTGGAGCTACAGAAAAGGTTCAAAGTTAAAAATGAAGATCTGATCGACCGAAAGTGAAACTGCACAGATCATACCAGGATGGGAAGTGGCAGCATCCTCCATTTCTTGTTCTTCATGCCTGGCTGAGGTCTCAGAAGTAGCGGCACTGCGATTTCAGAAATCAGTCGGTCAGTGATCGGGTCGACCAAGAATATATCCATGTTGAAAGAGAAAACATGAGTTATGCCATTACCCAGAAACAGTCGGAATCTCCATCCTCATCTTTGGTAGGACCTTCGCCGGTTTTGACAGCGCCGCTCGGGGTTGCTTCGACGCTTTCTCAGTCGGCGCCGGAGAAGTCGTCCGAGGGCGTTTTGTCGACTGCCCAGCAGGCACGGCTCCCTTGCCACGCTCGACTGCAGGATCATGGGCGAGCTTGGACCATCTTTCAGTACGGGGAGGCTCGACTACCTCCTCCTCTTCCTCCTCCTCCTCCTCATTAGAGCCCGCATCTTCTTCACCCTCGTCGCCGTCCGACTCCCACTCCTCCTGGCTTTCACCTCCACTTCCTTCTTCTTCTTCGGTCCATTCTTGTGCCCCGTTGGGCATCGAGTACATCTCGGTAGTGATCTGGAAGACAACAGACAAGACAAGAGTCAGTCGACCGAATTGCAGCAAAGCAGAATGAAGAAAACAGAGTCACAGTTAGAGAAATGTGGTCAGACCTTGTCTGGTTCGTAGGACTGGTCGAGCGGCGGGATCCTCCTGGCTCCACGAGGATTATCTTTGTTCCCTGTGATGGCGGTCATCCACCTCTCCAAAGTGGCATCGTCGACTTCCTCCGGGTGGACCCGAGTGGTGTCTTCGCTATCAGAGTACAACCACATCGGATGGCCCCGATATTGAAGTGGCTGAATGCGCCGTCGAAGGAAAACCTCTAGAAGATCCATGTCCGTCACTCCGTCGCAAATGATCTGGACCATGCGCTCCACCAACATCCTAACCTGAGCCTTCTCCTTCGGAAGCACCTTCAGAGAAGATGGCTTGTTCACTCGGTCCATGGAGAACGGGGGGAGGCCAGTCGACTGCCCTGGCGTCGACTGGTCTTGGCAGTAGAACCAGGTCGACTGCCACCCTCGAACTGACTCAGGAAGGGTCATGGCTGGAAAGGCACTCTTACTCCTCATCTGAACTCCAAGACCCCCACACATCTAGATTACTTGGGTTCTCTCATCACTCGGGCTAGCCTTTTTCACCGTCTGAGAGCGACAGGTGAAAATGTGTTTGAAAAGGCCCCAGTGCGGCCGACAACCCAAGAAGTTTTCGCACAAAGACACGAAAGCGGCGAGGTAGGCAATGGAGTTGGGTGTGAAGTGATGGAGTTGTGCCCCAAAGAAGTTCAAAAACCCCCGAAAGAAAAGATTCAGCGGCAGAGAAAAACCGCGATCTACATGGGTGGCTAAGAGGACGCACTCACCCTCCGGAGGCTGCGGCTGCCACTCCTTCCCCGGATGCCTTGCTGACCCATGGTGGATCAGTCCTTCATTGGCCAGGTCGTTGAGGTCCTTCTGGGTGATGGTCGAGCGGATCCAGTCTCCCTGGATCCAGCCTTGCGGCAGGCCGGACCGCGACGAAGATCCGCCCCGACTAGTCGCTCTCCCCTTCGCCTTCGCTGTCGCCTTCTTCGCCCGCTCCAAAGCCGCCGTCTTTTCCTTCACCATCATCGCCGGCGAGACACGCAAGGAGCAGCAGGGCGGAGGTGGAAGAGAGCGCAGCGGGCGAGTTCGAGGAAGAGGGAGAAGGGAATGAGGTTGCACTGTTCGAAAAAACCCTGTCCGGCGCCTTATATGGAGTCTCTTCCGAGTGGCTGACTGGTAGGCCCGGACGATCCTATCAAATCCCGCAACAGGCGCGCGCGCGATACGTGGCGAAAAAGATGGCGCGGAGATCGAGGCGTCTTTGCCTTATCCCATCCAAGTGCCGCGTCCCCTCCGCTTCGCGCGCTTCCCGAAATTCGGATCCCGTCAAATCCGCGAATAGCAAAGCAACTTGTCAGACAACAGATTTCCTCTGATCCGTCGCCCGAGAATCCCCAAGTTCGTAAAGTTCACTCGGCAGATGCAAAGTATGGATCAAGGCGACTGAAAGAGAAGTTGACGCCATCACTAAAAAGTCATTGGTCCAGAGTAAGACACTCTTGCAACACGAAAAGCAGGTCGGAAGAATTCTCAACTCCTTCCTCACTCAAACCTCGATCCATTCAGGGGCTAATGATGAAGCCATGTACCTAGGGTAGGGTCATGGACCTGTCTAAGGTACCCTCCCCAAGGACACCTCTAGAAGAAACTGTCTTTCAGTTGACCTGGAAGGATTCCACTCGACGGACTCGAAGACAGTCGACCATGAAGACTCACTCGACCACCAGGAGATCTAGGGTCACTCTGCATCCAAACAGTCTGTTATTAAGTAGTCTTTATGGCCATGATATCACTTTATGTAAGACGTTACCAGTAACGCCAGGCCTTTATGTACATTGAACCCTCCACTACGTGGGCTGGCTGGGGTCCTGGCGCACTCTATATAAGCCACCCCCCTCCACAGGCAGAAGGGTTCACACCCCTGTAACTCACATGCATATAATCCAGTCGACCGCCTCCGGGCACCGAGACGTAGGGCTGTTACTTCCTCCGAGAAGGGCCTGAACTCGTAAAACTCTTGCGTGTACAACTACTCCATAGCTAGGATCTTGCCTCTCCTTTAGTACCCCCCTACACTACTGTCAGACTTAGAACCACGACATGCGGTGCATTGTGGTATAAGATCAGACGAGATGACCCTAGTGATGTTGACGGCGAGCCCTGCAGGAAGAGAGTTACTGCGAAGGTGATGTGGTATTCTCCTATAATACCACGGTTGAAACGACTATTCAGAAACAAAGAGCATGCCAAGTTGATGCGATGGCACAGTGAGGACCTTAAGAAATACGGGAAGTTGAGAGCACCCGCTAACGGGTCGCAGTGGAGAAAAATCGAGAGAGAGTACTGGGATGAGTTTGCACGTGACCCAAGGAACGTATGGTTTGGTTTAAGCGCGGATGGCATTAATCCTTTCGGGGAGCAGAGCAACAATCACATCACCTGGCCCGTGACTCTATGTATGTATAACCTTCCTCCTTGGATGTGCATGAAGCGGAAGTTCATTATTATGCAAGTTCTCATCCAAGGCCCTAAGCAACCCGGCAACGGCATTGATGTGTACCTAAGGCCATTAGTTGAAGAACTTTTACAGCTGTGGAATGGAAACGGTGTACGTGCGTGAGATGAGCACAAACAGGAGGAATTTAACCTGCACGCGTTGCTGTTTGTAACCATCAACGATTGGCCCGCTCTCAGTAACCTTTCAGGACAGACAAACAAGGGATACCATGCATGCACGCACTGTTTAGCTGACACTAAAAGTATATACCTAGGAAGCTGCAGGAAGAATGTGTACCTGGGCCATCGTCGATTTCTTCCGACCAACCATCAATATTGAAAGAAAGGCAAGCATTTCAAAGGCGAGGCAGATCACCGGAAGAAGCCCGCCATGCGTACCGGTGATCACGTACTTGCTATGGTCAATAATTTACACGTAATCTTTGGAAAGGGTCCCGGCGGACTAGCTGTTCCGAGTGATGCTGGGGGACACGCACCCATGTGGAAGAAGAAATCTATATTTTGGGACCTACCCTACTGGAAAGACCTAGAGGTCCGCTCTTCGATCGATGTGATGCACATGACGAAGAACCTTTGCGTCAACCTGCTAGGCTTCTTGGGCGTGTATGGGAAGACAAAAGATACAGCTGAGGCACGGGAGGACCTGCAACATTTGCACGAAAAAGATGGCATGCCTCCAAAGCAGTATGAAGGTCCTGCCAGCTATGCTCTTACCAAAGAAGAGAAGGAAATCTTCTTTGAATGCCTGCTTAGTATGAAGGTCCCGATTGGCTTCTCATCGAATATAAAGGGAATAATAAATATGATAGAGAAAAAGTTTCAAAACCTAAAGTCTCATGACTGCCACGTGATTATGATGCAACTGCTTCCGGTAGCATTGAGGAGGCTTCTACCGGAAAACGTCCGATTAGCCATTGTGAAGCTATGTGCATTCCTCAATGCAATCTCTCAGAAGGTGATCGATCCAGAAATCATACCAAGGCTAAGGAGTGATGTGGTGCAATGTCTTGTCAGTTTCGAGCTGGTGTTCCCACCATCCTTCTTCAATATCATGACGCACGTCCTAGTTCATCTAGTTGACAAGATTTTCATTCTGGGCCCCGTATTTCTACACAATATGTACCCCTTTGAGAGGTTCATTGGAGTCCTAAAGAAATATTTCTGTAACCGCGCTAGGCCAGAAGGAAGCATCTCCATGGGCCATCAAATAGAGGATGTCATTGGGTTTTGTGTTGACTTCATTCCTTACCTTAAGAAGATAGGTCTCCCTAAATCGCGGTATGAGGGGAGACTGACTGGAAAAGGCACGCTTGGAGGGGAGAAAATAATATGCAGGGACGGATATTCTTGGTCTCAAGCACACTACACAGTTCTACAGAACTATACCTTGGTGACCCCTTATGTCGATGAACACAAGAACAGTCTGCGCTCCAAACACCCAGAGCAGTGCGACAACTGGATTACATGTGAACACATCAGGACTTTCAGCAGTTGGTTGGAAACACGTCTCAGAGATGAAAACACTGTTTGTGATGAGTTGTACTCGCTGTTCAGGGGACCATCTTCGACTGTTATGATTTGGAAAGGATACGAGATAAATGGGAATACATTTTACACGATCACCCAAGATCAAAAGAGCACCAACCAAAACAGCGGTGTCCGCTTTGATGTAGCCACCGAGAGGGGAAAGGACACATATTATGGTTACATAGTGGACACATGGGAACTTGACTACGGAGTAGATTTTAAGGTCCCTTTGTTTAAGTGCAAATGGGTCAATCTGTCAGGAGGCGGGGTACAGGTAGACCCACAGTACGGAATGACAACAGTGGATCTGAACAATCTTGGGTACACTGACGAACCGTTCGTCCTAGCCAATGATGTGGCACAGGTTATCTATGTGAAGGACATGTCTACCAAACCGAGAAAAAGAAAAAATAAGGAAGCGAATACATCATACGATGAGCCAAAGCGCCACATAGTTCTTTCAGGAAAAAGGGACATCGTGGGAGTGGAGGGAAAGACAGACATGTCCGAAGATTATGAAAAGTTTCATGAAATTCCTCCCTTCAAAGTGAAGGCTGACCCAAGCATCCTGATAAATGATGAAGATTATCCATGGTTACGGCGCAATAAGGAAAGGACACAAGCGAAGAAAAAGTGAAGACTTTCTCCACAACTATTATGATGATACCATGCCAACTTTCAACCTTTTTGTAGTTCATTTGAAATGCATGTTGTAACAGACAAGTTTCCGTATGAAATCCTGATACTTCGAAAGAGATTGTCCGTTTTGTACACGAAGTGCCTCCAGTTTTGGCCGTAACCCTCTCAACTTTCTTGCATATGCTATGTGGATGAAATGATGATACCATGCCAAAATAAAAGAGAGGCGCAATGCTCACCTGCACGTTGCTTAGCTTCAGGCCAACATGCAGGTGAGCACTGTGCTTCTCCCTCATCGTCTCTACACTCAGGGCTTATAAACCGCTGCGAGTGCCTCTCGCTTGGCGAGGTGGGACTAAAAAACAGCTGCAGAAAGAATCAACTAAAAAACTCTTTTACCGGTTCATGCCACGAACCGGTACTAAAAGGTGCTCGTGGGGCCCCAGCCTTAAAACCTGTACCAAATAAAATGCCTTTGTAACAGCCTTAGAACTGGTACTAAAGGAATCAACTAAAAAGCTTTTATAAACCTCTAGTATTATTGAAACTAAAATTATATAGAATTTTGTTACAAACTTTAATGGCAAAAAGAATTATCATAAAAGAAAATAAATAAGTAATTAGAATTTTGTTACAAACTTTAATAGCAAAAAGAATTATCGTAAAAGAAAATAAATAAGTAATTAGAATTTTGTTCAAAACATTAAAAGAAAAAAGAATTCTCATAAAAGAAAATAAATAAGTAATTAGAATTTTGTTCAAAACATT
>NC_041383.1:10454905-10462143 GCF_002162155.2 Triticum dicoccoides | reverse complement strand
GAATACATCATACGATGAGCCAAAGCGCCACATAGTTCTTTCAGAAAAAAGGGACATCGTGGGAGTGGGGGGCAAGACAGACATGTCCCAAGATTATGAAAAGTTTCATGAAATTCCTCCCTTCAAAGTCAAGGCTAACCCAAGCATCCCGATAAATGATGAAGATTATCCATGGTTACGGTGCAATAAGGAAAGGACACAAGCGAAGAAAAAGTGAAGACTTTATCCACAACTATTATGATGATACCATGCCAACTTTCAATCTTTTTGTAGTTCATTTGAAATGCATGTTGTAACAGACAAGTTTTCGTATGAAATCCTGATACTTCGAAAGAGATTGTCCGTTTTGTACACGAAGTGCATCCGGTTTTTGTCGTAACCCTCTCAACTTTCTTGCATATGCTATGTGGATGAAATGATGATACCATGCCAAAATAAAAGAGAGGCGCAATGATCACCTGCACGTTGCTTAGCTTCAAGCCAACGTGCAGGTGAGCACTGCGCTTCTCCCTTCATCGTCTCTACACTCAGGGCTTATAAACCGCTGCGAGTGCCTCTCGCTTGGCGAGGTGGGACTGAAAAACAGCTGCAGAAAGAATCAACTAAAAAACTCTTTTATCGGTTCATGCCACGAACCGGTACTAAAAGGTGCTCGTGGGGCCCCAGCCTTAAAACATGTACCAAATAAAATGCCTTTGTAACAGCCTTAGAACTGGTACTAAAGGAATCAACTAAAAAGCTTTTATAAACCTCTAGTATTATTGAAACTAAAATTATATAGAATTTTGTTACAAACTTTAATAGCAAAAAAGAATTATCATAAAAGAAAATAAATAAGTAATTAGAATTTTGTTCAAAACATTAAAAGCAAAAAGAATTATCATAAAAGAAAATAAATAAGTAATTAGAATTTTGTTACAAACTTTAATAGCAAAAAGAATTATCATAAAAGAAAATAAATAAGTAATTAGAATTTTGTTCAAAACATTAAAAGCAAAAAGAATTATCATAAAAGAAAATAAATAAGTAATTAGAATTTTGTTACAAACTTTAATAGAAAAAAGAATTATCGTAAAAGAAAATAAATAAGTAATTAGAAACAAAAAAGAAAGCAAAAAAACTGGGAAAAAAGTAAAAAAAAGTGCCACCTACAGGGCCACCACGGCCTGCATACGACTAGAAACCCATTACTAGGGCCAGGATGCAGGCCCGCAATAGGCCCAGTAGGTCCACAAGCATAGAGAGTGATTTTAGGCCCTAGGCCTGCAGTAGAGAGGAGCTTGAAGTGGTTGGTTCGACAGGGCTTATAAACCACTCCGAGCCCCTCTCGGCTAGCGAGGTGGGACTAAACATAGCACTGCACCACGCCAGTACTAGCACACGACCTTTGGTCCCGGTTGGTGCCACCAACCGGGACTAAAGGGGTGCATTGGTACCGGTTGGTGCCACCAACCGGTACCAATGCCCCTCTTTTGTCCTGGTTTATGGCATCAACCGGGACCAAAGGTCTCTGTTTCCCGCCTTTTGGGCTGCTGAAAAGAGGCCTTTGGTCCCGGTTGGTGCCATGAACCGGGACCGATGCTCTGCCTATATAAGCAATACTCGCGAAAATTTGGTTCAGTTCTTCTTCCCCGCCGCCCGACGCCGCCAGGCTGCCCGTCCGTCTCTGCCTCGCCGTCGCCGTCGTCGCCCCGTGCCGTCCCGCGCCGCCCCGACGCCGTCCCGCGCCGCCCCGACGCCGTCGCCGGCCCCCACCCCACGCCCCCGTGCCCCGCGATGCCGCCGGCCCCTGCCCGTCGCCGACCCGCCCCGCGCCGCACCTAACCGTCGCCGTCGCCGTCGCCGTCCCCGACACCGTCGCCGTGAGCAAAAAATTTGCTAATTTAATTTGATGTTAGTAGTAGTTAATTTAGATGTGTAGTATAATTTAGATGTGTAGTTAATTGAGTTAGATTTTGTTAGATTTTTTTAGATTTTTTTGTAGTTCATAGATTTTTTTTGTTAGATGTGTAGTAATTTAGGTGTGTAGTTCATAAATTTTTCTGTTAGATTTTTTTTAATATTGTGTAATTAATTTGTTCATATTGTGTTAGATTTTTTTCTGTTAATAGATTTTTTGGTGATATTATTGTTGAATATGCATGTTTGTATGTTCATATATATGCAAAGATCGAATATGTCAAATTTTTATGATTTTTTTCTGTTCATAGAATTTTTATGATTTTTTTCTGTTGTAATTTTGTTCATAGAATTTTCATGATTTTTTTGTTCATAGTATTTTCTTTGTCAATTTATGTATATGTTCATATTGTGTATGTATAGGAAAATTGTGAATGATAGAAGTCATTTATGAATATGTTCATATTTAGAATAGAGGAAAAAGGAAAAAATAAGAAGAGAACATGTTTAATATAATTAGTTAGAAAAATAATAGAACTATAATTATACTAGTTTATTTTTAGTAAGTACTACTTTATTTTATTTATAGTAAGTGCTTCATATATAGTTGAACTAGCTAGTTGATTTAATAAACTACTTTATTTTACTATATATAGAAATAGTTTGTTTTTAGTAAGTACTACTTTATTTATTTATAGTAAGTGCTTAATAGTTGAACTAGTTGATTTAATTAATAAAACTACTTTATTTAACTATATATAGAAGTAGTTCCCGCATCGACGTCGACGATGCCTATCCCGCATCCTCGTCGTCGTCGACTCGGCGGTGGGGGCCTGCTTGATCAGGGCTATGTTCGGGACTTGCCTCCGTCGGGCTGGTATTGGGAGGTGCTACCTTCCGGGGGATGTAGGTTGGTGAGGAGCCAGCCCATTGTTGGCCCGATCCTTGTTTGGTGGCGGTCGCGTGGGCCAGTGACGGTGCCGAGGCTTCCGGACACCGCGGAGGTGGTATGTCACCGTGTCAGCGAGGAGGACGAGCACGTCCCTCGCTACATGGTTGCATTGGAGGACAGGTTCGACAATACCTGGCAGGTTCTTCATGGATCTCACTGGAGCTATAATCCTGTGATGGTTCCTTATCTTTGGGTGTCCACCGCCCGCGACGATACCCGTCGGGTGCTACAGTTCTAGCTGTATTAATTAGCGAATACTATATGTATGATAGTATTCGAGGAGTATTAGTGATAATATTCGACGATGTACGGACACAAGAGATGATGTACTTTTGGTTATAATTGAATGCATGCTAATTTGAATACTACTTTATTTTATGATTTGGTTTTGCTTATTGAATGCTCATATTGAAAAAGTACTCCTACTTTGAATGCTAAAATTGAAGAGTACTCTTTGCAGAAATCTAGGAACCCCCTCCATCATCCACGCCGTCGTGGGGTAGCTTCTCCTTCATTCCTGTGTGCTAGACAATTTGGTGTAATAATGTACTCGGGAATGAAAGGAGGAGCTACGTACCATCACCGATAGTCAACCCGTGATTAATAATAATGATCTAATTTAGGTTTTTTAGTACATATATTTAATTGTACAAGTTTAATATTTGAATTATGAACTTAGGCCGGAAATGTCGTACTCGGACGACAAAAACTGCCCGGGGGAGTGCGACTGGTGCCACGACGACCGAGGTATGTGCGACAGGTTCATTGAGCTGGACGAAGATCGGCGCTTCATCATTAAGCTCGAGGAGACCTTCGATGTTCATAGGGTACGCAACAACGACAATAGTTTTTTTCATAATTAAGCATGACTTCAACTATTTTAACGTGTATTTTTCATCTTTTCCAATTCGACTAGCTTATCCCATCCTATGCAAGACGCTATGCCTTGGTGAGGATGGGTTTTGAAGACCATGAAAGTATGGAAACCAAAAAAATTCTCCTAAAGACCCATCATGGTGTGGATTTTAAAGTAAAGCTGTACAATGCTGAGAGTGTAACCCATTTTGGTTGCAAAAATTGGGAAGCACTTTGCAAGACGTATGGTTTTGATGAGGGTATGCTTGTCACCATGGATCTTGGTGATCCTACAATAGAGCAAGACAATATGAACATTTGGGTCCTTGTGGATACACCTCCAATTCTTCCCCCATGTGAGCTTAACATAGTTATTAAGTAATTTATATTGTTTATTTCAAAATAGTTGACAGTTTATTTCCATTGACAGCTTATTTTCATTCTTCAAAGAATGTGCGGAAAATGGTAGACAAAACCCACTACACCGATGGCTCCAAATTAACTTATAAGGAGAAACATCTGATCGCATTTTGTACTGATCTTGAGAAATACAATGTCTACAATCCTCAACATTATGGTCAATACGTGCCACTAGTGCACGTGTTGAACTACGGTAACTATCATGGAGATACCCTGGTAAGATTTTTTACTATTACGACATCCGTGCATCTTTTTGCATACTTCTAAAACTAGTACATCATTGCTAACTACGAAGTTATTACTATGTTTTTCAACAGATAATCCCGAATGATTTTCATCTGATGTATACGCACAGTCGCCTTGATGTTTTGAACATATAACCAGGTCGTCCTACGAATCTCAACTGTCCATACCGGATTTTTAAAAGAAGTGGAGACATGACAATCAAAGAATGGAAAAAATGTATGGACAATCGTAAGGAGCTTCTTGGAAGCAAAAGGAGGCGAAGCGCAAGAATTGGAGACAGGATGATCTCCATTCTTCATAATGAAGAGTCAGGGCCTATATTGTTTTATGCTATTTTACCTTAAGGGTGTTTAGGTCCTACCTGATACTGATGATCATGTGCTAAGAATAATTATGTAGGGTTGGGTTCGATGACTATGAGGATAATGATCGTATGACTTGTTATTAATAACGAGTAGAAGTTGTATGATGATGCATGATTAGTAGGACTTGTTATTATATATGATGATGTATGATGCGAGCATGCATGAGTTATTATATATCAGCGGGTGAAATGAACATAGCAGTAGCGTTGGTAAACCAAGGACGAAGATATAAGAGAGGACACTTCTCTCTATTAGCTAGCTAATAACAACCTAAAATTAACCCCCAAAACTCCTAAACTAGCCACTTTTTTTAAAAAAAAAAGAAAAACCTCAGCTCCAGCCAGCTGCTGACACGTGGAAGCCTTTTGGTCCCGGTTCATGTCACCAACCGGGACCGAAGGCCCCCTTGCCTGGGCTGCCCGCAGTGGCCACGTGGAGGCCCATCTGTCCCGGTTCGTGTAAGAACCGGGACTAAAGGGGGAGGCATTAGTAATAACCTGTTAGCCCCGGTTCAAGAACCAGGACTAAAAGCCCTTACGAATCGAGACAAATGCCCTGTTTTCTACTAGTGGGACATTACACTACAATGTGCTCACTTTGAAACATGCAACGTCTGAATTACTTACGTGCAATTTTAGGTGAATAAGATTTATGAAAACTGAGAGTGAGGAAAAAAACACTACATCTGGATCAATTTAAACATAAATAATGAAAAATTATTAGAAAAACAGCGTTAGTATTAATAAACCCTATATGTGTGTGTAAGAAAGCTACCCTATAATGTAAATCCATGTCTGAGAATTGAACCTAGGTGGTGTAAATTGTGTATTCTCACTCCTTCAGTAAAAGAACTTGACTTAGTCCTGATATATACCTTGTAACTGTTCTTTGTGTTGTTTTTGTAGCGTCCCCCCCCCACAAACGACTTGATGCAGCTTTGAACTAGTGCTCTATCTACTGGTCGAGAGACATTCATAGAAATATATAATATAGAATCGCTAAAAAAAGCTAGACCTCCTTTTGGTATGTTAAGCTTTTGGTGCTCAGCTGCAGTGCACAACTCTCTCCCTTTTTTCTCTCAAGACGCCAGCTGGACCTCCTTTTGGTATGTTAAACCAACGGACGGATACAAGACCGTGTTGGATAGAAAAAATCATCTAGACCACACAGTCCGAACGGTTGTGTGCAGTTTGAGGGTCCGCGTTGAAGATGCCCTTAAGCCTTTGATGCTCAGTTGCACTGCACAACGTTTTTTTCATCCAGCTTTGTGCCATGTTTCACACTTCTATTTTTCATCCAGCAAACATGACCATGCTTGCATGTTCCTTCTTGATTTGCTCCCTATTTTACACCAACGAATTTTCCATGGTTTAATTTTGTCTGTCTAGAAAGTAATACTACGTGCACACGGAAGAGTTCAGATGTGAGTGAAACTAGCGTGTTGTTCCGATGGCGAATGTGCATTTAGTTGTACAACTACATTTGGAAATACATATATAAGGCAACTTCAGAACAATATTATGTATAAATTTAAGCTGTCACAAGGATATACGGTAACTACAATCATATTGGCAACTTGAGTCGGTAGAAACGTGGTACCTTTCTGTGGGTAGAAGCATGTCAACAAACTTCTACCTAGGCATGCATATGCATATTGTTTCCCGTGATATATATATATATATATATAGACCTGCTAAACTCAGCGTGCGCGCATTATAACTTAGCATACGCTCCAGCCGCCCATCGACCCAACTGGGCCATACGTGCTAATTAGCCGGAGTGCGCTCACTCCACCAGAAAATCAACCGTAAAGAATTTACGACCATCGTCTTGTACATGCACTTAACCAGGCCCGCGTTCCTCCGAAAAAATCAATAGTAACGCGTTACGATCAAGTTAACATATCCAACACCTCGCACTTGGACCATTAATTTATGGTAACTGACGATCGTCGCATCGTAAAAGAGCCCAACAGTTAATTGCTACCATCAGTAAATTGGGCCTGCAGTAGTAGTAATGATATTACCATCTAGTAATTTGCATGCACTCCATTTTTTTCCTACTGTGAGCATGTAGTAATACATTTTGACATGTCCACACTAGGTTTACTACATATCTCACTGCCCATCTGTTTGCTTTACGATCCACTACAAGAGAAATTACTACTGCCAGTTTGTGAGCATGTAGTAATACATTACTACATATCTCGGCCAGGTTTACTACATATCTCACTGCCCGGTAATAAAACTAACTTTATTACCGTGTACACTACATCTGTTACTTTCAATAATTAGTAGCCACTTTCAAAAAAAAAAATTAATTTGTAGCCCAAAAGAATGAGGTAACGGACCAGCACATGGTAACAGAATTAAATGCGTTACTTTTCCTAGAACTGTCGGTTACCCCCAAAATTTCTGTGGTGGTCAGCGCCATCCGCGCGCCTAAGTTGGTTCGTCCGGAGCGTAGATTAAGCAGAATGCGCGCTCGCTTACAATAGCGCA
>NC_041383.1:10446468-10454693 GCF_002162155.2 Triticum dicoccoides | reverse complement strand
ATTAGAAAATGCCCATGACCTTTCCTGAGAAAACTGCCTGAATATAAAACTTTTGAATAAATGTTTTCTTCACAATGCTACAAAACTAATGTGAAAAAACATCCATAGAGAACCACCTCAACTCTGTAAACCCAAGCATACTACATTCTCTCACACAAATGTACACTCCAGATTCCAGAACCATCTAAAAAGTCATAACTAAACAAATAATGAGAGAATCAGATAAATATTATTATTATATATGATGATATCCAGCCCACTCATCCACGTAGCATGCATACCCGTGCAGCAGTCTCGCAGCACTTGAGTGGCAGGGTCCTGCTTTCTCCGAGGCCAAACAAATTTAAAAACACACACACACAAAATTCAAGATAAAGCAGGGCAGTGCAGAGCAAGGACAGCACGTACGCTGTGATTGCAGCCTTGAGACAGAAACAAGTGCCTAGTGAGCAAAAATTGTGTAGCCCATGATTGAAAAGATTTTATATCTCTGCTCCCTCCTCCCTTCTTCTCCTTTTCGGAAAGCAGAGAGCGTAGCTCTCATGGCTACCTATGCAGCTAGAGTATCACTAGTCAATTCCTCACCATGCTGCTCCCCCCTTATTTGATACATGATGTGATTGGCACACCAGTGGCTCATGAGCAATTTTGATACACAAATCCTGGATGTGATTCGCACTATAGTTGTTATTCATGAGAAAATAAAATAAAAATCTAGAGATGCATGAATGGATCTAGCTAGGGTGGTACGCATGTTTCTAGATGCACCACATTGTTTGGCAGTGTAGCAACAGCAATGGCATTATCCTCCTCCCTTGTTGCTATGGACCAGTCCAAAAGAGGCTAAGGGGAGGCAGCACGCATGGCCATGGAGAGGCTGATTTTTTGAGTGTGCAAGGTCGATAAGCCATAGCAAGCATGTGGGGGTGTGTTGCTACTCACATGGCACCTATGACACCATTTGGAGGTTAGCTAGCATGCATATAGTGCCAATTTTTTTCTCTTTTACATGTGGTTTTACATCCAAAGGTGAGCGTAAGCTTGGTCCGAGCACTACAAATTTATAGTGGACCTTGTAGTCCTGAGAGATATGTGATTGTAGGATGTGCATCAACCACTTTGCCAGTATAAAAGTGTATTATTATAATTGCATAGACATAAAAAATACGATGGTCACATCACCGCTAGTGTAGTGATGCGTGTCGACCAGTGCATCGATAAAAATTCCATTGGCAATCCATTTGGCAAATGCGGCTTGTGGGAAACAACTATGTGATGGTTCAATGTTAACTACCCATCAATCACTCCATATACGCGTAGGATTGGTGTGCCATGACAAGCAGGAAACTTTTGTACAATCCTTGATATTTTTTCTAGAGTTTTCGATTACATTTTGGACTATGGTTTTATGGCAAGCCAACATTAACCCGCCACCACACTGGCCTACTACATGGCTTATTTCACACATCGGTGTGCCCTACACTCATATAACCTTTGTTGGAATACATATATTCTTTGTCAGCAGTTTCAATGGTACTTTCCCATAGACAACCATATATATTTATATACCATCTCAAGGAAACCACGTGGAGAAATCATCAAAATGAGATCAAGTGATCAAGCATGCATCCCTCCCATGGAACATGGATGACCTCCCTTTTCCTTTCCATGGGAAACTAATGCATGCATGTTATGAAAAAGTTGTAATGTGCACACACAAGTTTATCACCCATACATATTCAAAGATATCTTGGAGCAACGAGCCAACAAGCAAGCATGCGTTCACCATGTGCTGCACATTGGGTGGCCCTTAAGCTGGGGCTAGCCACAGCGGAAAAAAGTCCAAAATGTTAAAGAGAGGATATACTCTAGATGTATGGATGAAGTAGTCTAGAGGCTAGGCTCTATACACTTTTCTCTACCTCCTTTTCCCGGCCTCGGACGTACGTACATACGTATGGGTGATCCGACGCTGCCGCCATGCATATGCAACGCTTGCTCAAGCCATGTGATAGACGGCGAGTGCACTCTAGCTAGAGATCTTTGTTTTTTCATCTCACACATTTTTCTTCAGATTTTATATTCCTTACAAAGTTGGTTTGAGTGCTCACACCATGATATTTTTCTGCAACTTACGTATTTGGTATGTGTATACATTAAAAAGAAGTACTTATCGCGGTATTTGTGCCAGAAGTATATGTATACGTAGAGAACCATTGTACCTGCGTATAGACGTATACCAGGTATCCTCCGTTTGAACGCACGCTGTTGCGTGACTGTGTAGCACTCGAGCTGTTTCGTCAGAGAAAGGGAAAATAAACGGCTGTGATCAACTGAGTGTAAGAAACAGACGGGCCCAGCTTGTGCCAGAGGTGCAGGGCCCACTGCCTGTCAAAACAGAGGCATGGCCCACCGGCCAATTTGCACTGACACAAAGCAAGCAGCAAGGCCTGTTTGAAAGTTTGAACTATGTTTGTGTGGAATCCATGTTGGTCCCATATGCTCCTAGCAAAGTTCAGAACCCGGTCTAGTAAAAGTGCCATGGTACTGCTACGCCCTAAAGGAAAAAAGAGAAGTTCTATGCTACAATCACTGCATAGTATTTTCGTGCTACTATACAAGCATGCAACAGCTAGGTGCTATCCTACATCCATACACACGTGACGTTGTTTGCTGTGTGCGTCTGTTGCTAGTTGCTACCCGTCTTCCCGGAGCATAATTATTTTTTCGTGTTGATGTTTCAAAATATGCATATTACTAAATGTACCCCTGAAGGTTAATGGACTAAGACATGTCACCAAATGGGAGTTGTTTCGTCGGTAAATAGACCTTTTTTCACAGCAACGCCTTCGATCGGTGTATCCCTGAAGGCGTTGATGTGGAAGAAGTCCATTTACTCATAGGTGTTTATTTCATACCTCGTAACCAGTGGCGGGGCTAGACAGAAAGCATTGGGGGCGGGGACGCAAAAGATGAAGAGTTGGGGGGGCCAAACGCTAATTTTTCCCTAAGCTAAGCCCTTCAAATAAAAAAATCTTCAGGAATATCTACAAGGCTGTGGGGGGGAGGGGCACAGCCCCCCAGGTCACCACATAGCTCCGCCGCTGCGTAACTGTTTTGTAGTGGTTGTATTTGTTACGTACTCCGTTTAATAAGAAATAAGAATGGATGTGTGCAACATAGTGATGCGAAGACGGAGGGTTTCAACCCTTTATTCCCAAAATAAGGCAAATTTATAATATCATTTAATGTTAATGAACTAAGACATATTAATTATCATGGTGGCGGCTTTTATGTCACTTATTGTCTAGTATCGTAGATAAACTAACGGTCTCTATTATCTCACCCACTATTGCACGCACTTGTTCAGAATATTTTGGATTTACGCCGTCGAATTCTAGAACAACTGCTAAAGACCACTTCTTGAGGGTGTTTACATGAGGGGCATTTCCTCAGATTTCTTTGTATTTAGTTCAAATTTAAAGCAAATAACAAAGCTAAAAAATAAACTATTCTCTAACTAGAGAAAGGGTGCTTACATGAGACATCCGCACAAAAAAGCCTACGAGTTTGCTATTCTCAACGTCAAATTGACATCGTGTACAATGGAATCCATGCAAGATTTATTTTTGTGCATTATTGCGACCCAGCGCATTCTTGTGCAGTGCTCACTCAAAGGGTGAATGTACTACTTTTTTTTTTGAGGGAAAACTGAATGTACTACTAGTACCACACAAATCCACACACATATATGCATTCCTCTCACTGACAAAGTGATGTCATCTTTGCCCACTTTCAACAATTATTACACACAGATTAACCAGGCAACACCAATTATTTGATACTACACCACACACAAGCACCAGCTAATTACTAATTAATCACCCTATATAATAATTATATATACTAGCTAAGTAGCTATACTAATCCCACACCGTGGTAGTAGGAGTAGTACGAGCGGCAGTGACAGAGAAACTCATCAGTGGTCTGCATGACACGTGCCGCCGCTACATGCAGAAGGAGGAGGAGCTCATGTGGAAGCAGGGGAGCTCGTGCTGCTGCGGCTGAGCTGCCGGCGGCGGGGCGTTCCCGCCGCTGCAGTTGCTCTCCGGCGAGGACGACGCGGACGTGGAGGATAGGGAGTAGTTGCCGTCGGGGCGGCCGGGGTTGAAGGGCGGTATGACGTCGGCCGAGGCCGGCGGGGGCGGGTGGCGCCAGCGCGGGAGCGGGCCGGCCAGGAGCAGGGTCTGCAGGAGCGGGCCCGCCGACACCACCGCCTCCACCAGCCGCCCCTTCTCCGGCAGCCGCCGCGCCAGCGCCATCTCCACCTCGGCCTCCTCCTCCGACGTGGCGGCCTCGTCCATGGCCACGACTCCTCCTCCCAGCCCCAGGACGCCGTGGAGCGGCGGGTCGGGCACGCTCTGCGGCGGCGGTGGCTGGGCGGCGGTGTGGTGGTGGAGCAGGAGCAGGAGGGAGTGGCAGTGGCGCCGGAGCTCGTCGCGCTCGGCCGCCGCGCACGCCACGAGCCGCGCCGCCTCGTGCTCCACGCGCCGCAGCTCCTCCCGGTGCGCGCCCCGCGCCGCCTCCAGCTCGGCCAGCGCGCGCAGCAGCGCGTCCCGCAGCTCCGACGCCGTCGAGAAGCACTCCAGCTGCTGCTGGTGGTGGTTGCCGTCGTCGAACGCGGCGAGGGACGGGTCCCACGGGCCGTAGGCGAGCGCGGCGTGGGCCGGCTGGAGGTGGCCGTGGAGCAAGGGGTGGCAGCCGGCGCCGTGGTCCTCCATGGAGGAGCGTTCGGGTGGTTTTGGGTTTAGAAATGTGTGCTGCTAGTGAGGATGATGGGATGATGATGGTGAGGATGATATGTGCATGGGTGTGGGTGCGTGCGTGGGATCTTGGCTTGGGGATGGGGGTGTGCCTGGGTATATATACACACGATCTCTTTCTAAGCTTTCTTTGGTGTTTATTTTTGAAATAATAAATTAAAACAGTGTTGTTATAAGATTATTGTTGAATAATGTAATCACAGAAGGTGTGCTGGATGTATGAATATTCATAATTGCAAATGCATATACTATCAGGTTTGCTATATTCTTTTCGGCGAAACAACAATTAGTTGTTTGATTGGAAAAAATGATTGAAGCAGGGCCAACCAAGAAAGCACATGTAAGAAACAAAAAAAATATGGAAATGCAAAAAATCTGATGTCAAATTTTTAGGCATGGCAAATTGAACGTTCTTATCACCCTCGGTAAAAATAATTTGCCATGACGTTCGATTTGCCATGGCTAAAAATCTAACATTCACTAGGTATTCGAATCCAAAATATAACGGATTTGCTGGACATCGGTAGACTGTAATTTTTTTTTCCTGCCAGTGAGCTCTGTTTTTTTATTCCACTTGATTTATTTTTTACTGCAATCAATTTTTTAAGAAAGGAATCATTTCTTTTTTCCCCTATGCGGTGCATTTTCAATCTACGGTAGCTGCACATTTCAAATTTGTGCAACCATTGTTTTTGTTTTATTGGGTATGTTCTCATTTTTATTTTGGCCGACTGAAACTTTGTGTTTTTAATGCGTCGATGATTTTTTTTGTCACTGAACTTAATTTGATTTGGGTCTTTCCTCTGGTGTGTTAAACATTCTAGTTGTCTTTGTCGAAAACTTTTCGTCGACTGATTTGTAAGAAATTTCCACTCGACTAGCTTTTTTTAATCTTGCCTCCGCTGCGTAAAAATATTCTAGTTGACTGGCGTGTAAAAGATATCCACTGACTTGTGAGCAGTCAGACCCAATATAAAACACGCTAGAGCGTGGAGTAGGGATTAGAGGAGGAAAGAAAAACAGAAAAGTGCACAGGCACATCGTTTCCCTGAAACAAGGGCGACATGGCTCACAACCACCCAACACACGTCTAAATTAAACAAAAAGCTAGTATGAATCTTCTCCTTTTTACCTTGGGAACCGATAATATCCTCGAATCCTTGTTTGCTAAAGGTCCATGATGCATTCCTCGCCAAAAAAAAGGTGCAAGTTGCATGACTGGTAAACACAACAAAATTCGTACGTTCAGGAGACATGAAGATTCTGCGCCTGATCTCAAATGCACCATCGTGAAGAATTAAATCGAAGAAAATTAGTAAAAAAGAAAAAAAATTAACAATCATTATTGAATGTTTTATATACATGCAAATTTACGCGAAGAAGAAAACATTGCTGATACCCTGAGCGAAACTCAAAAAATCGATGCCCCAAAAAGACTATTTTTTGAAGCATTTTGAAGTGATGTTGTATTTTTTTTTAAACCTCCACGAATACAACTTCGTTACCAAATTTGTGCACATGAAGAAGTCTTAGTAATGTTTGTTGTAAAAAAATACTTTAAAAAAGAATCTTTGTTCCTCTTTCTATTTTACTGTTATAGAGAAGCATTTGAGCTCGGGATTAGAAGGGCACTTTCGTAGGTTTTGGTTTGTATTATGGTGGATTATTGTATTTTTTGTGGTTTTAAATAATCAATTTTTCTGTAAAATATAAATTATTTCATTCTGATTACTCACTTGAGCCACACTTACCACAACTTATTTCTGGAATGACTTTTCAAATATATGATTAATGTACAAAAGAAATAAAAAATCTCCATCATTAACTGAGCAATGGGACGCAGACCTCGGCTAAAAAGCGACCAAAGTTCCTTTTTCAGCACACATACATATGTGCAATTTACTCACAAGGAAATATGGCTTTTAGTTAATATATATGATTTATATTTAACAAGTCCCTTTTGTGTGCCTTTGTTATCTTCCATTTCCCCTTTTCCCTTTTGTGCATGGATCCTATGTTTTCCACAACAAGGGAATCCAAGATGGGAACTACTACCATGCATGACATGCATGCCATCATATTCTAGTTCTAGTAGCCAATAATGCACTTGGCCCTAGGTTCTTCTCCCTGTGTCCCTATCTATAATCATCATCACCGGGCAAGTCATCTTTCACCCTTTGCCCAACTTTATCCGAAAGGTGTTGCAGCTAAAAAAATAGTTCTTCACCTGTTTGGGATCTAGCTAGCCATGGGCTTGCACTGCACTGCAAGTGGCTCAAATGTGAACTGTGAAACCCTGTAGGAACCAGGAGGAAAGCTAGCTAGCTGCCTCTGAGCATGTTTGCACTGATGATTACACCCCAGAGATATCATTTTCACATCTAAATGTACCACCAGCTTTGGCCTTTGTGGGAAAAGGATAGGCCAAACTAAAGTTGCATGCGTGCATGCCAACCTGCATAGTCCATGCCACTAGAAATATTGTACATGTCATGACTCATGACTAGGAGAATGTACTGTCCATGTGTGCATGCATGCATGTGCGGTTGTGAGTTGGTAGCAAGCAGGGGTACCTCTCAGGTGGAACTTCAGAGGACTACTTGACATATATATTCATGGTGACATCAAAGTCTCCCTGTCTAACATGGACATGGGCAGATCACATAGCTTCTAGAGCTTCAACCCTTGAGAAAAGGGTGGTGGTTTAGTTGACAATTCAGGGATTATGGTGTACTTTTTTGTTACGCTGATCTCATTTCTGCAATGTGCTTCCTAGCAGTGAAAATTAGATAATCTCTGTAGGATCATGATTGTCTTATGAGAACCGGGCGGGCTCTAACGACTGTGCCATCGACATGTTTTATCAACCTGTGAGATGATCTCTTCGGTGGATTTCCTATCATGATATGTTTTTCATCACAAAAACGGTGGATTTTCCATGACAATATGATATGATGTAGCATGGGGCCGGATCACACAATATTCATGCAAGAATCCAAAACTTGGTTAGGCAGAGCTGACAAGGTGTGTACCACTGTCATCCAACATTTCTCCATTAGAACACAGAGCGGCCCCGTTCATGTTCAAGACATTTCATTCTAGCTACATATAGGACTCTAGTTATAGCAGCTCATGTGGTTGTGCTCCCATTAGAGAGTCATGATAAAACAAGGCAAGGGGTTACAAAACAGTGAGGTTACCACATCTTCTGTTCTCTTTTATTTGCCACCCTAGAATGCGTACAACTAATCAACCTTTTTGACCAGTAAATCACGCAAAGTTTTCTAGATTTTTTGCATCAAAGCCACGAAAGGACTCAGTGATGCATTTCGGATACAAATATTACGTTTTCTTCCTAAAACAATATTAGAAAAAAAATGCAATGGTTAAATTTTGTAAGGC
>NC_041383.1:10445733-10446221 GCF_002162155.2 Triticum dicoccoides | reverse complement strand
ATTAACTAGCTCAATTATTGGTATATTAGCATAACTAATCAATTGCTAATGAAAATTGAGCAATAACAGTTGGATGATTCATTCACCATCTCAGCTCCCTGTTTGCCATGTCTTTGTCATCGACAACGGAAGTCAAGAGAATCATGATATCTAAGTTATTGCTTCTGCATAAGGCTCTAGACCATGCACGTACGCATATATCCCCCATTTCGCCAGTAGCATGATTATGACACCTCTGATTCCCAAGAACAACTAGCTTATACGATTTCTATGCGTTCATATGTGTACCAGCGGTATAGTAGCCAGAGCCACTCACCTTCTGGATTAATGCGCGTCGAATAGTTTGAGCCAGATATGGAATCATTAGAATGTCCACTCCGGGGTATTGTAGTCCTGCCATATCTGGTTATGAAATGTACTGTAAATCTCTTCGGTAGGTCGCGCAGTCCACAAAATATCAACGGTAATAAAACGCATGATCAACAACC
>NC_041383.1:10421430-10445655 GCF_002162155.2 Triticum dicoccoides | reverse complement strand
AACCACCCGAAGCCGCGGGTTAGTGGTACCATGGAGACAAGGCACGAGTGAGACAAGCCGCGTGATCAACAAACGCCCTGTTCACACGTTTTGAGTGTCAAGTGAAACAAGGCACGAGTAAGAAGGGTAATTGGAACCATGGAGAACAACAATTATGTTTTTTCAGGGTGGGACAATGTTTTTTTTCCACTGGAAATATAGGAGTTTATTTGATATATATCAAGCCATCAACGTTCAGGTTTACCACCACTCTTATCTGAAAATGGGCGCGACTATGTCTCGCCTTCAGCGAGTCCTGGCTACGGACGGACTCGCTGAAGGGCGAGTGAGCTGGGCCGGCCCACAAGCGCGGGAGGCCACAGCCTCTTTTTCCTTTTTTACGGTTTCTGTTTTTTTGTACTTTTATTTATACTTTAAAATATTATGTAAAAAAAACACTCTTCAAAAAAACTTTTGAAAATGTACAACAAGTATTAAAAAAATTTAAACAACTACACGAAAAATGTTGAAAAAATATTTGAAAAAAATATTGATCATGTATATAAAAATATTGAAAAAGTACTTGAAAAATATTGAAAAAGTATTTAGAAAATGTTGATCATGTATAAACAAAGGTTTAAAAACTATTTGAAAAATGTTGAACAAATATTTAAAAAATAATGAACAAGTATTTGAAAAAATCTTGAACATGTATATAAATATATTGAAAAAAGTATTTGAAAAATATTAAACAAGTATTTAGAAAATGTTGATCATGTAGATAAAAATGTTTTAAAAGTATTTTAGAAATGTTGAACAAATATTTTAGAAATGTGAAACAAGTATTTAAAAAATGTTGAACAATTATTTGAAAAAATGTTGATCGTATATATTTCAAAAATATTGATCATGTATAATGAAAAAGTATTTGAACAGGTATTTCAAAAATATTGAACAAGTACTTGAAAAATGTTGAACAAGTGTTTGAAAAAATGTTGATCATGTAAATAAGAATGTACAACGAAGAACAAAAAGAAACAAATAAAAACCAGAAAAAACGGTAAAAGAAACAAAAGAAACCAAAGGAAAAAGGAAATGAAAAAAACTGAAGAAACAAATGGAAAAACCCGGAGAAGAAAAAAAACGAAAAACCGGCTCTTTTTCCTTTAAGTGCACTCTATTGGACCGGCATGTTACTGTGCATTCGACGCGAGAGTTTCTCCGTTTCTTTCTGCCTCGCTTAAACGAGAAATAGCGCTCGCATCTGAAAATAAGCACAAAAAGGCACTTTCTTGGGCCTCATTGGCAAAGAGCTTACTTTGGGCCGCGCGGCCCTCTTTGAGTCCTATCTGCCGCATTATGCGGCAGAATGTCCAGGCTTCGCATATGGCAGTCCCTCGACTGGGCTGGCCCAGGAAGGCAGAGAGCAGTGTAAAAAATAAATGATTAGAAACGGAGCGCTTCAGCCAGGATTCGAACCGCAACCGCGAGACTATAGACATGCCTAGCTAGCCACTACGCCAGACTCTGTACGCAGGCGAAAGTGCAATGCGAGTCCTTTAGACCTATCATATCTAAGGAATCGGATTATTTTTCCTTTTTCCTATCATTTGTTGTAAATTCTGAATATATTATTTGAAAAGTACGAACTTTTTTACAGAACAATAACGAGTTTTGAAAAAGTTTTAGCAATTTTTCAAATTTTTAACCAAATTTGAAAAACAGGAACAACTTTGAAGTTGTGGACAAATATTGAAAAACAGGAACATTAATTAAAATTACGATCAATTTTTTATAAAAAGAAAAATGTTCTTAGAAAATGTGAACAATTTTCTGAATAGTGATTTGTTTTAAAAACATAAACATTTTTTGAACTGGTGAACAAATCTTGAAAAAACAGGAACATTTTCTAAATTCCGAACATTTTTTGAATTTAGAGAACAAAATTTTGAAATTGAGAACATAATTTGAACATAATATTTTTCTAAAAGTACGAACATTTTTTGAATCTTGAGAACAAATTTTAAAACGAAGAACAAATTAGGACAATTTCTTAAAGCATGAACGTTTTTTGAATCTTGAGAACAAATTTTAAAACAGAGAACAAATTTGAAAGCATGAACAATGTATTAAAGCACGGATATTTTTTGAACATAAATATTTAAAAATATAAACATTTTTTGAACTGGTGAACAAATCTTGAAAAAACAGGAACATTTTCTAAATTCCGAACATTTTCTGAATTTAGAGAACAAAATTTTGAAATTAAGAACAAAATTAACCATAAATATTTTCTAAAAGTACGAACATTTTTTGAATCTTGAGAACAAATTTTGAAAGAAAGAACAAATTTGGACAATTTCTTAAAGCATGAACATTTTTTGAATCTTGAGAACAAATTTGAAACAGAGAAATTTTTGGGAAGCATGAACAATGTATTAAAGCATGGACATTTTTTGAATATTTAGAACAAATTTTCGAACAGAGAACAAATTTGAAAATACCAAACAAATTTGGAAGCGCGAACATTTTTTGAACAAATTTTGAAAATTCTGAACAATTTTTGTGAAATGCATACAGTTTTTGAATTTTTGAACAAAATTTGAAAAAACGAACTGTTTTCAAATTCTGAACATTTTTGTAAAAGCGCGAACATTTTCCAAAAAATGTGAACATTTTTTTGAAAAAGAAAACATAAACTTGAAAAAAAACGAAACATAAATAGAAAAAGAAAAAAAAAACCGGTTCAGGAACCTTCTAGAAGGTTCCCAATACCGGAAAAAACCAGCTGGAAACCTTCCCAAAACCGGGAGCGCTGGAACGGTTCAACGGGCCGGCTCGTTGCGTCGTTGCTCGGTCGCTCGCCTGTGCGAAGCGCCGGCAGTTTGAGGCAACGAGCGGCATATAGGATTTTCCCTCTTTGAGGTCATCCTGTTGGGTTTTGGGCTACAACGACGACACGCTTTTGGTCCATTTCAGAATGTGTCGGGCTCCTTTGCTCGAGTCCTGCTGATTACAGGCACAGAATGATTTCATCTTTAGCATCATGGGGATCAAAATCAGCTCAGAAGTCAGAAGAACGCACGAAGCAAGTTCCTACAGGCTGATTGAAAACTGAACTAGCACAAAAGAAGCCGCACAAAGACTGATCAGGTTCTGAAGTTACCAAAGGAGCAAATGTACAGACAAACAGGCTACATGTACCCTTGAAAGATTACTGAAGAAGTATGGAGTTGTGATTCTCGTCATCACTGACCCTTTTATCTCCTTTTGTACCCTTGAAAGAAGTACCCTAAATGCTCGATACCTAACCAACTCCGGGATGATGATGCAGCTCAAGATGCTCTCAGAGGACATGTACCGAGGTCACGTCTGCTCGATACCTCGAGGTACCGAGCCCTCCAAGACAGTGCAGGCTTCGACGAGGTTAGCCCTCCAAAACTGGCATATGGGCGTGCAAATTTCAGAGTGTCTCCTGCATCTGTAATTGCCCTAATAAGCCTAAAAAATAATGTGCAAATGCTACCAGTTAGTTTTGAACGGAGATTCTAGTGATTACAGGGGTAAAGCAACCCCCAGATTTTAAAGGAAACAAAACAAGTTTTGCACCATACTATCAGAACCATGAAGAATCCACAACCATGAAGGATGTTTAAGACGCAACAGTTTTCGATTACAGACTGAAGCATGGAGCTGAAGAAACTAAAGGAGCAAATGTACAAATAAACAATGGAGAAGGGTAAGAAGGGTAAGTGGAACCATGGAGAACAACAATTTTGTTTTTTCAGGGTGGGACGCATGATTTTTTTCCACTGGAAATATAGCAGTTTATTCGACATATATCAAGCCATCAACGTTCAAGTTTACCACCACTCTTATCTGAAAATGGACGGGACTATGTCTCGCCTTCAGCGAGTCCTGGCTTCGGACTCGCTGAAGGGCGAGCGAGTTGGGCCGGCCCACGAGCGCAGGAGGCCACAGCCTCTCTTTCCTGTTTTTTTGCTTTTATTTTTGTATTTTTGTTTACATATTATGTACAAAAGACACTCTTCAAAAACAAATTGAAAATTTTGGAACAAGTATTTGAAATAATATTGATCATATATATAATAATATTAAAAAGTATTTGAAAAATGTTGAACTACTCCCTTCGTAAACTAATATAAGAGCGTTTAGGTCACTAAAATAGTGATCTAAACACTCTTATTTGTTTACAGAGGGAGTAGTATTTAAAAAATGTCGATCATGTATATAAAAATGTTAAAAAAGCATATGAAAAATGTTGAACAAGTATTTGAAAAAATGTTGATCATATATACATAAATGTTGAACAGGTATTTCAAAAATATTTAACAAATATTTGAAAAAAGTTGATCAAGTATTTGAAAAAAATGTTGATCATGTATATAAGAATGTACAATGAAAAACAAAAAGAAACAAATAAAAATAAAAAAATGAAAACCGGAAAAGAAACAAAATAAACCAAAGGAAAAAAAACAAAAAACTGAAGAAACAAAATAAACCAAAGGAAAAAAACAAATGAAAACTGGAAAGAAACAAAATAAACCAAAGGAAAAAAAACAAAAAACTGAAGAAACAAAATAAACCAAAGGAAAAAATTGAAAAAAACTGAAGAAACAAATGGAAAAACACGTAGAAGAAAAAAAACATGGGGATCAAAATCAGCTCGGAAGAACTCACAAAGTAAGTACCTACAGACTGATTTAGAACTGAATTAGCACAAAAGAAGCCACACACTGACTGATCAGGTTCTGAAGTTACCAAAGGAGCAAATGTACAAGACAAACAGGCTACATGTACCCTTGAAAGATTATTGAAGAAGTATGGAGTTGTGATTCTGGTCATTACTGACCAAGAGAAAAAGGGCGCGTTTCGTATTCTTTTGCAGATGACTTACACGCCTCTTCTCCAGTCTCCTCTGAAGTTCTTTTTTTGCGAGAAAATTTCCGATCTATTCTGGTCAAAGGTTGCACATATGTATGTAAAATGCAATGAGTCCAACAAAATAAAAAAAATGTAAAGATGATTAAATATACATTTTGCCATGGCATAATAATCAATCTGGACGGACCGTGAATATTACAAACACTGGTGGGTCAGTCTTTTTCTCATCCTGCTTGGACAGTTGTCTTGGGCATTCAAACAAATTATTCATGTATTCACCCACCCATCCACCAGCTCACCCCCACTCCTCACGCCTGGAGCAGTTTCTATTTTGCCAGGAGTCTCTTCAAGACTTGGCAGAGGCCAGCCTAGCCAAATTTGTCCTTCCTGATGAACAAGTACCACTGGTCCAGCCATGCGCAATCACAGGAGCAGAAGGTGGTGGAGAGGTTGCAACATCTCCTGATAGAGTTGGCACCGTCATCCAGGAGGCAGATGCTCGATACCTAACCAACTCCGGGATGGTGATGCAGCTCAAGATGCTCTCAGAGGGCATGTGCCAAGGTCACGTCTGCTCGATACCTTGAGGTACCAAGCCCTCCAAGACAGTGCAGCTTCGATGAGGTTAGCCCTCCAAAACGCGCATATAGATGCGCAGATTTCAGAGTGTCTCGTGCATCTGTAATTGCTCTAATAAGCCTAAAAATTAATCTGCAAATGCTACCAGTTGGTTTTGAACGGAGATCCCAGCGATTACAGAAGGATGTTTAAGATGCAACAGTTTTCGATTACAGACTGAAGCATGGAGCTGAAGAAACTGAAGGAACAAATATACAAATAAACAGGCTACGTGTCTCCTGAAAGATTACTGAAGCATGGAGCTATGATTCTCATCGTCACTGACCAAGATAAAAGGGCGCATACCGTCCCTCGCTGATGAGCTTCGGCGCTGCTTCTCCACCAAAGTTCATCTAGAAAAGCCCAAAACAACTTTCACTGTCAACCTTTGCCAGAGTAGAGTGCGCATATATTGGATGCCATGTAAAAGGTAAAAGGAGTTCCAAGGCAAGTAGACAAATGCATATATAAGTAAAATGTACATGCATTTTGCTATGGAATAATAGTAAATTTGAATCTACCTACTATGAATATTAGATTTACTAGCGAAAATGTTGTATGAAACCATGGTTCAGCCGAACCCATGCTGGACACCATTGATTTCTAGACACTATTCATAAGGATCCATGCATGGTTGTTTAAAAAATGCAGTTGGCATGCACGTCTATTCATGAGGATTCATGCATGGTTGATTAAAAAATGCAGTTGGCATGCATGTCACAGATCCACATGTAGTAGGAGGTTAAATCATACGGCATAGACCATAGGTTCGGCTGAACCATGGTTCTGAATCACGTCTCTCGATTTACTAGTCAATATTTTCATACTGCTCGGACAGTTGGCATGTCTTTATCAAATGTTTGGTCATTTAGACAAGTATCCGTGTGCCACCCATCCACTGTCACAGTCAAAGTCATCCATGGAGACTTCTCTATTTTGCCAAGAGTCCTGTTGTTGTATCAATGCCACCTGACTAGTTCGAGGCAAATACGGGGATCATCAGAAAGTCCACTATGGTTCTCAAATATGATCATCACCATGGTGTCTGAAACTTCTACCATGGTAGAGTTGTGATAAACAACCACACAAAGCCACGAGTTATAGTTAGTGGCGTGCCCTGTTTGATCGCTCACTTGTGCATTAAGTGAGACAGAGCATGAGTGCCATCATTAAGTACCAAGGTGGAGCTCAACTCTTTTTTTGACATCCCATGGAGCTCAATATTTTTTCAACATTTATCTAGCGGCATGTAAATATAGTGGCGCAGGTGTATTTTCTTTTCTGGATTTGTTCGTCTGCTCTGAAAATAAGCACAAAGGACACTTTGTTGGGGTGGAGTCCGTTCAAGATGCCTCTTTAGAATTCATTTTGGGCCGCTCGGTTCTTCATGAGGCCTTCCCGCATAATTTTGGGCCACAATAATGAATCATTTTTTTCTGTAAATTTTGGACTGTCTGATGCTATAGAGGAGGTATAATACAATTTCTTGTAGGAACATTAATTCTAGTTTTTCTAATAAGAAACAAAACCATGTTGGATCATACTACTTGCTTTTCTATTGGTACCATTGTGGAGATTAACATCAGGTCAAGCCTGAACTCTAAAGAATGCACAAGGTACGACAATTTTCAGTAAAAGGACTGAACTAACACAAATAAGACACAGAGAGATTGATAGGGTTCTACGAAACCAGAGGAGCAAATGTAGAACAAACTAGTTACATGTGCTCTGAAACCAAGCTATAGAGTTGTGATTCTCATCATTGACAGAGATAAATGGGTGCGTACCATTTCCTTGTCAATGAGCTGTGGCGCTGCTTCCTCACTGAAGTTCATCTAAGAAAACTCAAACAATTTCCATGGTCAAACGTTGCAATAGTACACTACACATGTGGGATGCCATTGCCGCATATGTAAAATGCAAAAAAGGAATCCAATGGTAGACAAATCCAAATAAATTAAATATACATTTTGCAATGGAATAATAATCAATTTGGACCTACCGTGAGTATTAGAAATACTGGTAAAAGAATGATGCTGCTTTGGCAGTTCGATTGTCCTTGTCACATGTTTGGACATTTAGACAAGTATCCGTGTGTCACCGGTCCACAATCACAGTCCAAGTCATCCATGGAGACTTTTCTATTTTGCCAAGAATCTCCACAAGACTTGGCAGAGGCCAAATTTAATTTGTCCAGAGACCAACCAGCAACTTACCTCATCAATCCCAGCCATGGAGACTGCCATATCTGCAGTTGCAGGTGAACTCGTGAGCCAGTTCATCTCCTTCCTGATGAACGAGTACAACTCCTTCAGCCATGCCCGGTCAGAGGAGGAGAAGGCGGTGGAGAGGTTGCAGCACCTCCTGATGAGAGCCGGCACCATCGTTGAGGAGGCAGACGCGCGATACATAACCAACTCTGGGATGATGATGCAGCTTAAGACGCTCTCAGAGGCCATGTACCGAGGATACCGTGTGCTGGACAACTCAAGGTACCATGCCCTCCAAGACAGTGCCGGCTTCGACGAGGTTAGCATCAACGACTCATCTAGAAACAGCTTATATTTAGCGAAGCGCTCTCGAACAACAAATGTTAAGGCCACGTGCCTCGAGTCACATGGTGCCTTAGAAAGCTTAGAAACTGCTGTTGTTAACATGGCAGAATTTGTTGCGCTTCTGGGTGGATTTGATCGTATGTCTCATAGGCCATACGATGTTTATCTTTACACCGACAACTTCATGTTTGGGCGACACACTGAAAAGCAAAAGCTATTGAGCTTCTTGTTGCAGCATAATGACCCTCCTAGTAACCATGCACTGGCAGTTCTCCCTATCATAGGTGGTAAACTAACTGGGAAGAAAACTTTGGTTGCCCATGTGTGCGGCGATGAAAGGGTTCGCTCACGCTTCTCCTCTATATTGCACTTGGATGGAGACAACCTTTTGAGAATACTTGATCATGGAAGGACCATGGAAGGTATGACGTTGGTAGTTATTGAGTTTGCTTCTGATGTAGATGACAATGACTGGAAAAAGTTCCACTCGTTTTTCATAAGGATGGACAGAGGAAGCAAGATGATCATCATAAGTAAACTTAAAAGATTAGCCCGGTTTGGATCGGTGAAACCAATTTTCCTAAGCCTTCTATCTGACGACGAGTTGAGGTACCTTTTCAAGAAGCTGGCATTCGGAAGTGTAGACCCTGCAGAACATCCACGGCTAGTACAAATAGCAGATGAATTCTCCAAGGTGTTGCTGAATAGGGAAGGTTCACTTGTCGCAACAAATTTGTACGCAGATGTGTTGAGAAAGAATCTCAATGTTCAATTTTGGCATTGTATATTGGCCAAGGGGAGAAGATATGCTAACAGAAACCACAAGGCCGTACAGCAAGGGCATCCACTGGACATAACAGACTTTGCTTTGTGTCCACTTAGCACGACACATCATACAATTGATGTTTCAATCAAGGAGGAATCGCTAAGGGTGACATTGGGGGAAATTCTAGCAGATCCTAGTGTTAGACCGAAAGGAGACTTCACTCTAATTACATGGGAATCAAGGAGACTGATTATGTTCTGAAGAAACCAACCAAAGGAGCAAATGTACAGACAAACATGCTTACATGTACCTTGAAAGATTACTGAAGCATGGAGTTGTGATTCTCATCATCACTGACCAGGATAGAAAGGGCGTGTATCGTTACCTAGCCGATGACTTGGCGCGTTGCCTATCCAGTTGATATCCACTGAAGTTCATCTACAAAACCAAAACAAATTCCATGGTCAAACGTTGCACATGCATACTGAACAAGGGGATTAGACTGGTCAACATAAACCTCTCCACATGTGGCGTGCACCCAAATTATGGTTACAGAACAATGGCAACTAGTGGACATAACGGACCTTGCTTTGCATCCACGTAGCATCACGATACCTTATTATACAATCAAGGAGGAATCATCAACTGTGTCATTAGGGGCACTTGTAGCAGACACTGGTGTCAGATCGGAACAAGACTTCAGTCTAATCGCATGGGAATCAAGGATACGGATACCCCCTCATAAATCATTTGCTCATTGGCCCTGTTTGGATCCCTACCATCCAAACAGCTCTTTGGTTAGAGTTAGTTTAGGGTTAGTTCAGGGTTAGAATCTAGCTCTAACCTCTAACTGAGTTAGAGTATCCAAACAGGGCCATAATGTGACAAGTCGTGCTCAGGATGATACACATGAAGGTGGCAGTGCCTTCCAGGGAGAAGGAAGCGACGAGGAGTGCCAATCTAATTTTGCTTCAGACTAGTGCAATCTGCAATGTGTAACACTTATTGTATACCAGCGAACTAGTACAGATCACAATTGACGCGCAGCAAACTTGTACCATGTTTTATCAGATCCAACAACCCCTCCTGCTCTTCTGAGATAGCGAAATCCAACTAATGACATCATCTAAAGTGGCAGATCAGATACCTACTGCTACCACTCCCCACTATCAGTAGCTCGTCTCAGTAAGGTGGTCTGCTAGCAAACAGAAATCAAACCAAAAGAAAGAGGTTCTGAGTCTGACTAGCATTCTGATACCAACCATCAACTCTGTATAGTCACGGTAACGCTCTTGGATGTGTTGTGCTGTTGTGTGTGCACAGAAATGCAGATCAGATCAGGCTGCAGTCGCAATCACAGGACGCGATTAGATCAAGATTCAATAAGTCTGCTTAGGTGCCGGGGTCCTTGAAAATATCAGTAAATTTGGCGAGATTTGGGAGGTCGGAGAAGGTTTAGATTGAGTTTACCGGGGATTTCCAAGAACCGGCAGAGCATTGCGAGGTTGGTCTGCTGCATCTGCGAGGTTGCCGTCAGCGAGGCTCCGCTCCGGCGCCCGCAGGCCCTAAGCGCAACCGACCGAAAAGACGAACATTTTTTTTGCTGTAGAAAACTGAAAATGATTTGGTCAATCCAAAAACTTTTTGAGAACCCAGTATACGCGCATACACTCATCCCTATAAACATACACGCAGACTCTATCTCTATGAGCATCTCTGAAAGACTAGGCCGAGATATCATCTTGAGATTGACGAACTCACCGCAGACGCCTCTTGATGGACGGGAACGTCTCCTCCCACTGAACGCGCTTCACCGGAAATCCTAAAATAAATCCAGAAATAATGCCAACCCTGGTGGGATGAGGATATGACTGTCTTCCTAAGAGCAATGCCCGCGGAAGCGCTCGGGCGTGTCCGCGGTCACTGACCGAGCACCCCTAAAATAATGTAATCCACATCCGGACACCTCAATTATCATATCTCAAATCCATACAAACTCATGCAAACATTGATGCACACACATCGTCCGGCTACTCCATCACTACTAACTAAACATGCCATCAAACAACCAAATTTGACATGTTTGGCTATGGTGGAGTTTATCCACGACTCCCCTGGCCCTTCCCGACGTCCTTGCCGTCCTTCTCGCGGAAGTACCGGCCGAAGATGCAGTACAGATCGAGCTGGAACTGCTCGTCGCCGGAGCTGTCCTCGTCGTCATTGTCTGCCTTCTCCTTCATCGGTGGCAGTCCGACCATGGCATGGACCGCCCGATTCTGCTCTCGGACGAGGGCGCGCGTGTTCCTCTGCTGCTGTTTCTTCACAATGCGGGCGTGGATGGCTTCCTCCTCTGCGGCCGCCTGTGCCGCCGCACCAGTTGCCTCCGCCGCGATACGGGGCTCGGTGGCCCTTATCCTCTCCTTCCCACGGCGGGGCGCCCGTTCCCGATGGGACTCATAGTCTGCTTGACTGGTGATGGAGAAGGAGAGGTGTTCCGGCTGCCGGGACCGCGAGGATCCCGCCCTAGAGGACCCGAGCACTCAGTGAGTCGACGCTATGGAGTCACGGCGGATAGATCTTTCCTTCGGCCGGGCGCTGTCCTCCCGGGAGCGGGGGAGTGCAATGCGGACTGCCATTGCCTCCTCCAACCTGCATGGGATGACACTCCAATTGACGGATCCCAACTGGTTGGAGTCCGATCCGCTGCATGCCATGACGGAGAAGGCCGGAAACCGCCGAAGGTCAGCTCGGGTGGCGGAGTGGAGTGGAGTGAAGTGGCTAGGGTTTGCTCTGGCGCGCAGATGGGGACGAATATATGTGGGGTCGGGTAGGACAACATGGGCCGGATTCGACGTGGCAAGCGTGCCCGGGCACGCCCGAGTGCCCCATATCCGCCCCTTATTTGGGCTGGATATGAGAGGTCCCGGTCAGCCCGGACGTTTGAGGCCCGTTTGAGGCTTCCGTCTAGGTCGAAAAATCATGACCGATCAGTGATCGGGCGGGCCGCCCGGGCGTTTGAGGAGGGTTTGGGGTACCCGTCTGTAGGTGCTCTAAACATTCAACCATAGATTGGTTCACGTTCCATCCAAAAACTTGGATCAAGAAAATTGGGGTACATTTCAAAGAAGAAAATATGTGATATATTTCTTGGATGATACCTCTGACCCTTAAAAGCGCAGTACATGCGCCTATGCTCATATAGTCATGTATGCATATATTTTCCATTTGGTATGATCATGACCCCTCTGGTTCACATTTTAATTACTACTCCTTCTTATAAGCCTTTTAGAGATTTCAATACAGATTATATATAGCAAAAATGAATAAATCTACACTCTAAAATACGTATATATATATATATATATATATATATATATATATATATATATATATATATATATATATATATATATATATTCTTATGCAGTTCATATTGAAATCTCTAAATGTTCTTATATTTAGAAACGGAGCGAGTAGCTTATAATAACATTCTCTCCAGCAATAAGAAAGCTTGTAGCATTTCTCCACACGGTAATGACAAACGTATGATTGGTGTTCTCTGTTCCGCGTGTTTGCATGATAAGTGGAACCCAAACATTTACCTAGCGTTTTTCTAAATATTATCTAGTGCTATGCATTATTTCCTCCTCAAAATATAAAGTGTGCTTGACTTCGTGTGGTATTTGATGCACGACTTTAACCACTGACATGTAACAAAATAGTTGGGTTTACCATATATGAATAGTGTCCTCGTATTATCTTGTGAAATATTTTTATGTCATATGTCTTTATATTGATTTTATGCATATATTCTAATTAAAAGAATCATAATCAAAGTCCAAAACAGTAAAGGATGCATTGCTTTGAGGAGGGAGTGCATGTGACACAGGAATATTCTTGTGTCTCGTCTGGATTTTGTGGTGAAGGAAATCACATGAGCCGCCTTATTTGTGCGAGAGCTATGTCTCCATTAAGCGGGACGGAAGCTGCTCTCGCTGAAGGATATCGCTTATGCATGGGGGATCGATCATGGTTCCTCCAAGAAGAAGACAAGCACTGCTAGCCACTCCACCCACCCGGTGTTCGTGGCTAGTCGTGGGTGGCGTCCTTCACGAGGTAACTAGAGCCGGATTTCTCAGGGTTTTTTCTTCCTTTTTCCGTTTCTTTTGTTTCTTATCTTTTTTCTTCTCCGGTTATTGTTTTTTTCATTCTTTTTTGCATTTGTTTCTTTACTTTTATTTTTCATTTCCTTTTTCTCTGGTTTATTTTGTTTCTTTTTCAGTTTCCATATTTTTGGTTTTCTTTGTTTCCTTTTTAGTTTTTCATTCTACATTTTTTGTATATGTTAACAACATTTTTTTTCTAATACACGCTTTACATATTTTCAATAAAACTTAACAATTTTCTAATATATGGTCAATAATTTTTTATACACATTATAACATTTTTAAAAGTCTGATTAATTTTTTTTATATACAAGAGTAACATTTTTTAATACATGATCAACATTGTTTCTATACATTTTTTAAATGATTAATTAACAGTTTCAAATAAAAATATTAACATTTTTTGTATACATGTTCAACATATTTCTATACACATTTAACATTTTTCAAACTCTTGATTAACATTACTGAAACATTTGTTGATTTTTTTTCAAATGATTGATTAACATTTCTATATACATGAGCAATTTATTTCATCATTTTTAATACATTGTTAACATTTTTATACACATTTTAACATTTCCCACATGCATGATTAACATTTATCAAATTATTTTCCAACATTTGTTTTTGTAATGCTTGATTAACATTTTTATATAATGCTAAAAAATTCCATCATTTTTAAAAAAACATGATCAACATTTTCCCTCTAGACGTTCAACATTTTCCAAATGCTTGATTAAAAATATTCAAATACGTGTTCAAATTTTTTTTAATATGTTAAACTATAAAGTAAAGTACAAAAATAAAGCAAAAAATGAAAACAGAAAACAGGAAAAAGAGGTTATGGCCAGCCGTGTGCGTGCACCGGCCCATTCTGCTCGCCCCTTCAGCGAGTCGGGAGGTGGACTGGCTGAAGGCGAGATATAGGGGTGCATCTTTGTTAGGCCCTTATTGCCTTATTGGCAAATAATATATTTGGGCCTCATTGGGCAGTTCTGTCCAGTTTTCGACCACAGATAGTGAGGTTTGGGTCCATTACCGAGCGCCAGCGCTATATCTCAGCGCGGTTTTGCTAAAAAAAGAAACATTCTCAGCGCAGTTCCTATTTTGAAAAGGACAAAATTTGCACGTCTAGAAACAATTCCCATATTGTCGAAATGTTTATAGATTTAAGAAACTTTTCGAAAATAAATTAGTGTATATAAAAATGTTCACAGATGTAAATGAATCCTTGAAAATGTTCATGAATTTTTAAAAATGTATATCCTTTTTCAATACTAGTGGGTACATGGTTTGTAGGAAAAACCAAAGTCTGAATCCCGAAAAAGAAAAAGAAAACTCCCGAATGGACTAGTTCGTGTTGCAAGAGGGTATACATAATAATCTATAGAAATTTAGATGCCATCTCTATCTGGGCTGATGAAAGGACATAGAGGTGCACCGACCCGATGTTATGTGGCTCTACAACTCCTACTCTTGCCTTGGTCGCACACAACGTCGAGTTGCTACAACGATGCACCAACTCGGGATTCGATCATGGTAGTGAACATGGAGTTGTTTGGGGAATGGTGGGTGGCGGGACGGGAGATGATGGACGGCGCAATGGATGATAGTGGACGATGGGGAAGTTGACCGTGGGGGAGGATGGGAAGGCGGGCCCTGGCAGATAACGGGAAGGTCGGTTAAGGCGGAGGACGAAAAAGCTAGTCGGGGATGGTAGGCGACGCAACAGGGAGAAATAGTAGGTATGCACCCCAGTCCATCAGCTTAGCTTCTCGTTGGTTCTTATCTCCCGCTTGTCTCTAATGGCGACAGGGGTAGATTTGCTCCTATACCAACATCGAGGCACTCATGGAGAAGCTTTAGAAGAAGACATGCATGGAAGTTTCCTCCAAGCACCTCAAGCACTATGAAATGGCTGGTGACCACCATTGTAACTAGAGTAATCTACTGGAATCTAAGATCTAGAGTCATTCTCGCTATCAAAAGTCCCCTTGACTTCACGAGCTTTTCGTGATAAAGTTTTCCTCAAAAGATTAAGATCTGGTCATAGCAATAACTAGATTGTTTATTTTTACTATTAGCTCTACTCAAGCCACCACAATTCCTTCCTTTGAGCTATTGGTTCAACTTTCTTCATGGAAGAATATCTTACAGTGTCTTTCAAGCATCAACGCTAGGTGGATGACAAAAATATGAATTAGCAGTAAATTGCATTTTTTTTGTAGCAACTGTAAATGGAAACAAAAGAAGGGCTAACCAAAAACAACAACATCAAAGCTCTAAACTCATATTGAATTAATTGTTTTTTACTTGCAAAATAAAATGCACTATTATGTTTTATCTCCAGTAAGTTTTATAGGTGATCAAGATATTTTATTGATTTTTTTACCTATAGATAATTTTGTCTAAGTCGAGTCTTCACTTTGGTCCAGTTAGCCAATTTAGGGTTGTCGTTGTCCAGACCATGGACGTAGGGGTAAAGAAGCCACACACATGTCCTCCGACGGTGCATCCTTCAACTCTGCACTGCCCTTGGGTGGAAGATAGAGGAGTATTTGAGCGGAAGAAAGAAACGGCGGGAGGGTTGTGGGTGGTAAGGGAGGGACACATGGACGAGCTTTTAAAATGCATTCAACATTTTTATTTTTACATATGAACATTTTTTTAATATGTGAACAATTTTCTAATTACTTACATTTGGGGGGAAAATGCACCAAACATTGTTTTTAGTTACATGAACAAGTTTAAAAATGTCTCAAACACTGTTTCTAATTATATGCATGTTATTTAAAATTGCATCAAACACTTATTTGAGGTATACTAGATAAGTGCCCGTTTGTTCCAACAGGTGTAAATATTCGATGGTATTTTAGCCCATGATCACCTTCCATTGCAGTGATTGTATAAATTTGTTTATCAAGTCATGCATGGGATTTACCTGCCTAATTGTTTTTAATATTTTATTTGGAAAGAATTTATTGTCTTGCCAAAAATATATATTATTTGGTAAGTTAATAAGTCAACAAAAACTAGAGGGAAGGGGAAATTTTGGAACAGAGACGAGGTGGACGACAAAACCTTGCGTTCTTTTTAAGTAGGATAGGAGGGATGAACAATTTTAACAACGTTTCAAACACCTTTTCTAGTTACACGGACATTCAATCAAGAATGCATCGACCACTTTATCAAATATGTGGTTTTAGTATAAAGGTGTCAAGCATTTTTTCTAATTAGATGAACACTCTTTCAAAAATGCATGGAACACTATTTAAAATACATGATTTTAGTAAAAATGTGGCAAACACATTTTCCAATTACATGAACACTCTTTCATAAATGCATCAAACACTTTTCTAAATATGTGGTTTTAGTACAAATGTGTCAAGCACCTTTTCTAATTACATGAACACTATTTCAAAAAGATATATGGAAAATACGGAAAAAAAAATTGGGCGTGCAACCCCGCTTATGGGCCGACACATGAGGGGCACGCGAGAAGGGAGTGGATGCGCGCTGGCATGTGCGCTACTTGTCGCAGTTTAACAGGGGGAACCCCGTTAAACATTTTCAAAATCCTCGAAAACCAAACAGAAAAAAAGTTACGGGGCTTTTAAGATCTAGAGTGGAAAAAATCGAAAAAATTTCAAACTGTGTGGTCAAACTGTGGTCAAACAATGGTCAAACTAATTATTCTAGAATATTAGTGTTACTAAATAATTATTTTAGTTTTTTTTTGAATTTTGGTCAAATCTGGTCAAACTATGGCCAAACTGTGGTCAAACTGTGGTCAAACTAATTATTCAAGAAATATTAGTGTTACTAATTTTTTAGAACAATAGTTTCAAACTCAAATAGTGAAATGTGTGACTTCATGCTCAAGCTAAATTCCTGAGGTTAATAGGATTGACATCTTACTATTGTCAGGAAAACAACAAGTGCAGACTTGGAAACGAAGGAGAATAGAACCTGGAAGTTAAGCATGCTCAGGCTGGAGTAGTGAGAGGATGGGTGACCGTCTGAGAAGTTAGATGATTTGGAATGATGAGGGGACCGTCTGGGAAGTTAGATGATTTGGAATGATAAGGGGCGATTAGAGATTAAATTGAGGAGCGATGAGGGGTGATTAGAGATTTGAGGTTAAAATAATTTAGAAATTTGAAAATTAGGGAAAAAAACAAAATATTTTTTCAAAAAAATTCAAAAAAAACCCGCGCTGGTAGTAGTAGCGCGGGTTTTTACCCACGCTACTACTAAAGGACGTAGTAGTAGCGCGGGTGGCACCCGCGCTACTGCTATACGTTAGCTGTAGCGCCTTATTAGTAGCGCCGGCCCCCGCGCTACTAATAGGCCCAAAACCCGCGCTGCTGCTAGGCTTTTCCCTAGTAGTGTGATGTTGTTCCCTGGTTGTTTCGGCCCTTCAATTAGCATACTCATGTGAATGTGCTTCCTCTTCATGCACATCCAGGGGGAAAGGTTGTACATCCACACAAACACAGGTCAGGTGCTATGTGTGCTTCTCTGGCTGCCAAATGGATTGACTCCATCAGTGCTCGCGCCCAGCATAATGTTTCTTGGATCCTCCCCAAATTCTGGGTGTTTGAAGTTCAACGCTTGCCATTGGCTCGCATCCTTAGGGTGACTTAGCATCTTGTCTTTTTTATTTATCTCCGGATCATTTCCGTCATCTTCTCGCTTCTTCTCCTTCCTATCCGCGTGCCAACGCATGAGCTTTGCTAGCTTAGGGTCCGTGAAATACCGCTGCAGACGAGGAGTGATCAGAAAGTACCACACCACTTTTCGAGGAGCTTTCTTCCTCTTCTTGTATCGAGTGACTCCGCACACCGGACATATGGTAGACTCCGCATGCTCGTCCCGATAAATGATGCAATCGTTCATGCACACATGGTATTTCACGTGCGGTAAATCCAGAGGACACACAATTTTCTTCGCCTCCTCGAAACTGGTCGGGCACTTGTTCCCCTTGGAAAGACGTTCGTGCCAGAATGACATGTTCTCGTCAAAGCATATGTCGGTCATTTTGTGTTTTACCTTCATTTCCAGAGCCATGAGCGTTACTTTCAGGCGGGTATCCTCGGGCCTGCATCCTTCATACAATGGAGTAACCGTGTCTATCTCCAGTTGATCCAGCTTGGCTTTCTCTCGGGCGACAGCTCTTGCGTTACCCGTCTGCTTGAGAAGCATCTCTTGAATATGAGGGTCCTGCACCTAGCCCATCGATGATCCATCGTCGTCTGCTCCGGCATCTTCATCTTCATGATCATGCCCTTCTTCTTGATCTTCCTCATCATCATGTCCGGCATCTTCTAAATGATGACTGTGTCCTGCATCTACTTCGTGATCATGTCCTGGAGATTCTTCGTCTTCTCGCCCGCCCTCGCCGCTATTGTCTTGCTGCCCTTCCTTATTTCTTGCCCGGTCCCCATGGACGACTTCATAATCATCTTCACCACCTCACCTTGCCACCGATAGCTATCCATGAAACCAGGCACGAGCAGGTGGTCCCGCACCTGTCTGGAACCCGGGTCCATAAGGCTCTTCAGCTTGCATCTTCGACACGGACATCTTATCTCCGTATCGTTCTTTTGAAGCATCTCAGCCTTCGCGGAGTTCAAAAACCTATTCATGATACCTTCGGTCATCGTGCGGACCATGGTCACCTGCAGAGTAGAGCAAAACGATATTTTAGAACCAATTTTTTTTGGCATGACTTTGCCTAAAAATAGTACCAAAAAGAATGCATAGTACCAAATTCTCGCCGAAACGAAAATGAATCAACATTCCGGCAAAATATTGGCAACTATCGCATTTTAAATACCGGTATCTGCAAACACAAACATATGCAACACCACAAACATACATAGATCTAGGCCATAAAAAGTGAGTACGTTGGAGGGAGAAAAAAGTAGATCTAGAACATAAAGAAAGCTTTCCCCTTACTTACCTATCAAAAAAATGAAATTTAACCACTTAATTTGGGTGAATCTATGGTGCAAATGAGGTGATGAGGAGGAGACAGCCGAGACCAAGCTTGGTAGAGGTGGAGAGAATGAAGTGAGAAAAATGAGTGTGGTAGGTGGCTGTCAAAAATATCTAGTTGCTCTCAGGTTACCAATGGCGCACCTCCTAGGAATGCGCCATTGGTAAACAGGGTTACTAATGGCGCACCTGGTGTGTGGTGCGCCATTACTAGTTTTGAAAAAAAAATTGTTAGTAGTGGCGCACCGTGGGTGTGGTGCGCCATTACTAGTTAAAACTAGTAATGATGCGTCGTTATTAGTTAAAACTAGTAATGACCCACTTTCCCTGGTGCGCCACTACTAAGTCTGGGAAGGGTGTGGGGTCAGGACAAAACTAGTAATGGCGCACCACGCACCAGGTGCGCCATTAGTAATATGACCATTAATGGTGCACCACATACATGGTGCACCATTAATGTTCATATTAGCTATAGCCGTTTTTCTAGTAGTGGTAGGTGAAGCGGTGGCCAACGCCGCAGTCTGGGAGAGACTATCAGGTGGGCCCTTCGTCAAGTAAAGTTTGAATCAAACGGTTTCAGGTTTTGGTGCCAAGTCGGCCCTGATAGCAGGACCCACAAGTCAATTTCGTGTCAAAATGTGCTCAACCAAGCGTTTAGTGTCTTCGACAAAAAATTTACTCAAAACACGGGTGTTTTTTGCAAACTGATAGCAGAACGGTGGTTTTCTGAGAAATTGCCCACAATCGTTATAAAATTTGGCAATTTACTCAAGATTGAACGAGTAGATTATTCAGCCTATGTGAACGCACGCAGTCACCACTTGTTTCATTTGGCTCTTATTTTCACTCCCTCCGCTAGATGTGCAAGTCATCTTCTGGAAACCAAATAATTCAAAAATATTTAAGCATGGTACATTAACTCCCTCTTCGTTTCTTGTTTCGTGACATATTAATCAATAAGAGATGTGGGCCGTGCATGCTTCTAATGTATCAAGACTTTCAAACATGACATGTAGTGGTTAATTCATGCATGCAATTCCATTAACTAGCAAAAAAAACATTATGTTCTCTTGTTTTTCCTCCGCATTTGTCGCGATGCACAACCTAAGATGACTTATATACCTAGACGGGAAAATATATAAGTATAAGAATACTTCCTCTTATCAATAATAAATGACGCAGTTTTGAACGAATAATACTTGAGCTGGCCATGCATGCAGCAGGATGATTGCCCATAGAGGTGGCGTCATATTCACTCCTACTCCCTCTGTTTTTCTTTTGTCTGCGCCTAAGTGCAATCCCGCATACCAAGGAGGGCTCCGGTAGAAATTGTTTGGACCAATTTGCCCTTGCTTTGATGTTAATCGGGCGTATTGAAAACCAACGCGCTATAAATAAGCGTTGCAACCGATTGGCTTGCTCCGCCCGCGTGCTCTGCATGCCACTCGCCGCTATGCATGCGTGGTAACTGCGCCCCACTAATTGCTCAGGATGGCTCTCCACACATGCAACGGATTGGCTAGTCCTTGCTGCTGCATGGCTCGTTGTTAATGCATCAGTTACATGGGAAGCCGAAAATCAAGGGCAGAATGGGAAGAAAACGGGAAAAAAGGCCAGCGCGCAGAGCATTTGGGAAAAAAACCGAAAAAACTTAGGCGCAGAGTAATAGAAAACGGAGGGAGTACTTCGTTGGTGCACGAATTAAGATTCCTTTCACACTGAGCATGCACACTCGTCCGAGTGGACTGTTCGTTCTGAGGTTAACGGCCAGGCTGGCTGATGGCGTCAAGGAGGTGACTCCAAGAATTGCGCGTCAGATCGGCCGGCGACACGACAACTTGGACCGAGAGGCGATGCGATTCACCAATGGTGAAAACGGGTCTGAACTCTATCACACGGTTTGAAATTTATGGCTTTTAGAAAAAAATTAAAGTACGAATTAAACACGTTCATACACCAGGTTGCCACATTAATTACACTCTCTGGGAATGCGTGCATGCACACATGCAAACTAATTGGACTATGTGGTCACATGGATGCATGCAAGCAACACTGTAGGGACAAGGTGAGATTAAGTGTGTTTGAGATTTCTTAAACAGACATAAACTTGCATAAAGTAGCAGGGAGACATAATCTTTTCTAATAAAGAAGGCCGCCATGGATGGCTAGCGGGCCAAGGGCCGCCTGCTAGACGCGTCCTTTATTTTACTAGTAAATGCGTAGGTGCAATGCACGTTAATATTTAGACAATATATTAATTGCACGCGGATATTAGGTATGTTATTACTTGTGTGTTTTCTGTGATAAGTGTAATATTTGATATGATATTAATTGCACGTTAAACACGTTGAATGCTCGCCATTGGAGTAGTCTAGATCGTTGAATTGACTTAGTTTGATGGCTGAGATTAGTTGGATCTGCCCCTTTGGGTCTTTTTATATAAATATAGATATAGATATAGATATACTCCATGAGAGTCAGATTAATACACCAGGAATATTCAAGACTTCTCTAATTTCCGCTACAAACAGTGTGCCGTTTTGCATGCGAACATGAACTGGAGCCAGGCAGCAGCGATGCTACATCGACGGACTTCTACGGAGTTTTACAGGTTGTGTTTCAGCTCTCAAACTGTGATTGGACTAAGGGGAGATTGAGTGCTTGTAGGGCTCTGTACGTTTAGCATTTTTGGCCAGGCACGATAGGTTTCATTTCGCTTATGCACGCATCGGTTTCTCGTTAAATCTAGGAGGTGTTTGGTTCACACTTTTGTAACGTTATTCGATAACGATGGTAACGGATAGCGTTAAATCGTGTTTGTTTAGATCGCTCCGTAATCGGATAACTCTGGTATCGGTTCCCACCCTATTCAAGGTCGATTACGCTAGGTACCCGGTGTAATGAAATAACGATACGGCCGTCTCTCTCCTTTCGCTGTCGATTTGTCCCTCCTGTTCTCCAACTCGCCATGACTCGAACATCAATCTCGCTGCTGAGAAAAGTGCCCGCCTCGTACTCAACCCCATCTTCGCCCTTGCGCCCGACGAGCGCTACGGAGCGTTGCTCGCGGCCTCGCGCAGCGGCTCCTCGCGCGCCCGACGACGTCCAATCGGCGGCGTGTTCCAGATGTACGGCGGCGCCCGTGGCCGAAACATGCTCGTGGAGGAGGCGCTAAGGAGATTTCTTCGGGAGGTGCACGGGAAGGCAAGCGATGATCTTCCTGAAGTAGCATCCCGGTATTGATTAACGTTACAGTTGACAAACCAAACAATTTGTCTATTTTGGTCGATACCGTTTACAGTGACGCTGCTATTTGATTGCGATTGCGTTTGCGTTTCCTTTCCTAAACCAAACACCTCCCTAGTGCTATGCCATAAAGGGGATATTAATGAACGAGCAGATTATTCAGCCTATGCGAAGGAACGTAGTGACCGCTTGTTTGGCTCTTATTTCTACACCAATCAAATTTCACTTGACTGAACATGCACACTCGTCCGAGTGGAATGTTCGTTCTGAGGATGAGGACCAGGCTGGCCGATGGCGTCAAGGAGGTGACTCCAAGAATTGCCGCGTCAGATCGGGCGGCGACTGGCGACGACTTGGACCGAGGAGGCGATGCGACCCACTGGAGCAGCCGAGCCTTGGCGGCGATGCGTCGCGCCGTCGCCTATAAAATGCTCGTCGCGCCGATCGAGCAATTAATGTCAGCACGTCAGTAGGACGAAGTCATTGTGGCCATGGGCTCGCCTGCAAGTAGAGGTAGCGCGCAGCTCCTCCTCCTCCTCCTCCTCGTTGCTGCCTTGCACCTCTCTCGAGCGCAATCTCCCGCTCCAGCTCCGCTCCCTCTACTCCTCCCCCTCCCACTCCCTATACTCCGGTCGGCGATGCTCCAGTCGCAGATGACCCTCCTCCCCCTCCCGCTCCAGCCGCAGTCGCCTCACCCTTCTCCTTCAGCTTCGATTTCACCAACAAATCCAGCTACCGCCCAGAAGACCTCAAACTGGAGGGCGACGCCGAAGTGCACGACCAACTCGTCGACGTCACCTGCAACTCGCAAGGAAAGAACAACACAGGTTGCTCGGGACGGGTGTCATACGCGCACCCGGTGCCGTTCTACGACAACAACACCGGCGAGGTGGCCACCTTCCAAACGCGCTTCACCTTCGCCATCATGTTGGACAGCCATACTATGAACTTCAAGGGGGATGGCATGGCTTTCTTCCTCGCCCATTACCCGTCTGCAATGCCGCCGGACTCAGGCGGGGGCTGGCTGGGCCTCATGTCCTATGACGACGGAAAGAGGAGGACAGTCTTTGGGGACGACCGGTTCATCGCCGTGGAGTTCGACACGTACAACAACGACTTCGACCCCAGCAAGACCTATGACCACATCGGCATCGACATCAACTCTGTGATGGACTCGGTGAACACGACCAGCTTGCCCAGCTTCAGCCTCAACGGCTCCATGACTGCCACCGTCACCTTTGACAACACCACCCGGATGCTGGTCGCCCAACTGGAGTTTGATGATGACAAACGTAATCTTCGCCCCGTTCAGGTCAGCTGGCGGTTAACCGATCAGCTCAACACCTTGCTCCCGCCTCAAGTGGCAGTGGGGTTTTCTGCAGCCACGGGCAACGGCGTGGAGCTGCATCAGATACGGTCATGGTCCTTCAACTCCTCACTTGCTCCGCCCCACAAAGGTATATATTCAGTTCCTTTTTGTGTGTGTGAAATGGTATCTATATTCAATAGAAGATGCTACTAGGGTATAGCCAGTTATTTTTTTCCTCAGGCTGGTCGTAATGGTGATATCATAACTAGTATCATGCATGCAAACTAGGCAATTTTGATGACGTGTCATATCATTAAATAAAGAAAAAAAAGATAAAGTATCATATTATGATACCGTATCATAATAAATGCTATGCTACTTTGTGTCGTGCATGCCAATAAATAGAGTACTATATGATACTAATATACACTGGCGGAGCTTAATGTTGTGTTGGGGGGGCTGTGCCCCCCCCCAGCCTTGCACAATTCTCTGAAGAAAAAAATAAATAGAGGGCTTAGTTGGAAGCAAAATTAGTATTTCGTCCCCTCAAATGTTCACATTTTGTGTTTGCCCCCCTAGAAATTCTGGTGTAGCTCCGCCACTGCTAATATATGATACTATGCATTAGGGAGGTAGTATCATACACTAGTATCATATAGTACTACCTCAAGAGAGAGA
>NC_041383.1:10414327-10420964 GCF_002162155.2 Triticum dicoccoides | reverse complement strand
GAGCATTTTTCATATAGTACTGCCTCCGGTATTTTCTACTCTGCCTGTAACTCTGGACCTGCATATAAATACCTCTTCCAATGCATTGGTGTTTAGATATGGGATGCATGATTTTATAGTACATTGATATTCGTAGGATGGTGGTAAGTAGTACTCCCTTCGTTTCTTTTTAGTCCGCATATAAGGTTTGGTCAAAGTCAAGCATTATAGAGTTTGACTAACTTTATATTAAAAAATATAAACATTCACAATATGTAATAAATATATTCAGATGCACCATGAAACATATTTTCATACTATATAGTTTTAGTACTGTAGATGTTCATAATTTTTTATGTAAATTTGGTCAAACTTTGTGTAGTTTGACTTTGACCAAATCTTATATGCGGTGTAAAAAGAAACGGAGGGAGTATGTATTAAGATAGAAGAGACAGATTAACTTGGACACCTGAATTAACACTATTAATTAATAACTAGTGTTATTCGCGTGCATGCAGGTCATGACATGAAGGCAGCACTTATTGGAGGGTCAATTGGAGGAGCCGTGGCTTTGGTGGTTGTGGTGTGGTGTGTCCTCTCATGTTTCAAGTGGAGAATGAGCAGTACAAGCCATGACTTTGTGACACGAGCTGGCGGACCCAGACAGTTTGAGTACCGTGATCTGGCTGCTGCAACAGACAACTTCTCCGGTGAGAGGGTTATTGGGCGAGGTGCCTTTGGAGTAGTTTACAGAGGAACACTGATCACTAGGGGGTCATCATCAGGTGTGCCCTCTAGAGATTTATGTGAATCGTTGAGTGAGCCGTCAAACTCGAAGGGGTCAGACAGTGAGGTGGCTGTAAAGAAAATCTTGAATGAGCCGAGGGGAGGAAATCTTGACTTCTTCGCCGAGATGAACACCATTAGCGCAGCGAAGCACAAGAATCTCGTCAAACTGAAAGGTTGGTGCTGCCGGGGAAAAAGCCGGAACATGCTCAGTTTCTTGTGCTGGTGCTGCAGGAAGGAGGATGATGAGCTCTTCCTTGTCTATGAACTAGTGCCCAACGGCAATCTGCACTACCACCTATGTGAGAGTGAGCAATTGATAGCATGGACAACAAGGTACTACAATGTATACCCTGCATTTTTCAGTCCTTATATTATTTATTTATTTTCTCGAATACGCACGAGTGTGTGTATCATTTTATAAAGAAGAAGGAGAAAAGACTCCCATCCACATCGGTACAAATTATTTACATGCCTCGGACATCCACCTCCACATGGGGCAACTACATGGTCGACTACTCACCCAACCCTCACCTTGCGAGCCCCGCAAACACTCCATCTAAATCCCCTTTCAAGAGCCCTGCTTGCCTCCACGCACGCCCTTCCCGCTCTATCCGTCCGAGTACTTGCGCTGTGGAGGGGCTTGCGCCCTGGAAGACTATGTTGTTTCTGTGCTTCCAAATCACCCACAAGCCCAGCAAGCATAAGGTTCTCGTGGTCCGCCGTTGATCTCGTCGTTGTCCCTGCCTTAAGCACCATGTGGCAAGGCTATCGTCATTGCCAGGCTCCATCTCCGGCTGATTGGTGGCGACGCTCATCCAATGCCACACTTCCTTCGAGAAGGCGCAACTCACCATGAGATGATTCATAGTTTCCTCTTGTTGATCACAGAAGGGGCACACGTCCTGATGAGGTAACCGCGCTTGGCTAGTCTGTCTGAGGTCCAACACCGATTCCTGAGCGCAAGCCATGCAAAGAAACGACATGTCAGGGGTGCTCTCGATCCCCAAGTGAATGCAGCCGTAGGCGCCACCTCAAGTCCCGCAAACCTCGCCGCATACGCTGAGCGCACCGAGAACGCGCCATCCTTCTCCCATGCCCAGCTAACCGAGTCCGGCGCATCAGGCTCCAACTGGACAGTCTCTACTTTCGACCAAAGGAGCAGAAATTGCTGTAACGCAGCCTCAGTAATGTCAGGCCCAATGTCTCCTGCCCATGCTGCATCCTCCATGGCTGCCGAAACTGTGCGCACCCGCCTTACCCGTTTGGGAACCCTGTCGTACACCAACGGTGCGAGCTCGCGGGTGCGGAACCCCTGTAGCCAGCGATCCTCCCAAAATAGCGTATCCTTTCCGTTGCCGACCACGGCTCTCGCCGCTGCGTGGAACACTGCCATCGAGTCCTTTGGCACTGAAATGGGTAATCCTGACCATGGCCGCAGCTTGTCCGTCCTTTGGAGCCACGGCCACCTCGCTTGCAAGGCAATGTTAAGCCAACGAAGGTTTGGAATGCCTAAGCCGCCAGCCCACTTCGACCGACAAACCATGTCCCAAGCCACTGAGGATTAATAATCAAATATACTTTTGTTTAACATTCCATGGATTCATTAATTTGCTTGCATGTCTGTCTGTCAGGTACCAAATCATCAAAGACATTGGCTCTGCTCTTATTTACCTCCACCATGATTGTGCCCCTTATATTCTGCATAGAGATATCAAACCAAGCAACATACTCCTGGACAGCAACTTCAATGCCAAGCTTGCTGACTTCGGGCTGTCGAGGATCGGCAACCAGGACAACGCGACGCTGTTGACAGCTGCTATAGGGACCGAAGGGTATATAGATCCAGAATGCAGGAAAATGGGGAAAGTTAAGTTCTACCCGAGCTCCGACGTCTACAGCTTCGGAATCGTCCTGCTAGACATTGTATGCACAGGGAAGTCCAGGGAGCAAGTCTGGGAGTTGTACATAAAAGGCAAGGTCGTGGAGGCTGCAGACGGAAGGCTTCATGGCAGCGACGACTTGGACAAGAGGCAGATGAAGCGCGTGGCTATCCTGGGACTGTGGTGTTCTCTTCGTGACAGTTCCATGAGGCCTACCGTTAGGAAAGCAATGGAGGTCTTGGAACGCGACGAGCCGTTGCCTGACCTTAACAACTTGGCGAACACTTCGGTACCCTCAGCACAGCAGGACACCTACACCACTAGCTCTGACCAGCATGCACTTATGTCAGATGGCAGCTAGATCTTTCAGTGAGCCACAAGCAATGTGGACTACTACACTATATATACACATGCATGGATATAGCAGGCTCTCAATGTTCCTACTTACCTACGATCAACGTGGGGTGCATACTCCTTATGCATCTTACGGTTAATCTGGAGAGATTTTACGGTGCAATTTACTAGTCCTACCAACGAGTAGTATTGAGCTATACCAGCCGTCCATCGTGTGGGTATTCTGGGCAATTCACCATCGGGTTTTTATTTCATTTTTATAAGGGCAATTTAGTCCAGGAGTGTGTGATAGTCTCTGCCCCGTAGGGAAACAGAGTTGGTTGCCGCACCCCTCGTCGGCCGTCAACCGAACGCCCTCGCCGGCAGTCTGCGGCTGCGCCTCCGCGTTCGTCCGGTCCCGGCCCTGCTGATGGTCTACCGATCGTCCAAGGCACGAGCCGTCTCTCTCTGCATCTCCTGCATGCTCACCTTGTCGGTCATCCAAGCAACAGAATCTGCCGTCATCCTCGATCTCCATGTGCATCTCCCGCATGCCCAACTTGTTTCTGTTAGCATGGACGGTTGATATACCCATCTGCGGGAGTAAATGGAAGATTGCGTTGAAGATAATGATTGAGAAGAAGTTTTTTTGTCCTGGGACTCGGGAGAAGCAAGATGATTAGATGACCAAATGGTGAATTTGGTCGTGTGCATTGTAATCTGATTTATTTGGTTCCTGGTCCAGAGCTTACATTTATGTAGTAGTCAACAAATGTCATGATCCACTTTGTTATTCTTTCCATTTTATTCTCAACGCCCTTCTGCTTTTAGAGCAACTCCAATGGGGCGACCCATTTCGTCCGTCGTCGTCCGTTTGGTTCGGCACGGACACAAAAGGCGGCCCAACGCGCCGACCCAAACAGACGCGCGTCCGTTTTTCATCCGCGGGCGACCCATTTTTGAGCCGGAATTGCGTCGGCGCGGACACGCGACGGACGCGCGCGCGCTCGCCTTCTCCTCTCTCCGGGCCAGCTGGTCGGTGGCACATTGGCCTCGCCCCTCACCCCCAGCCAACAGCAACCCTCGCCCGCCTCCTTCGTCGCCGACGCCGCCGCCCATTTTTTGCCGGCTACTCTGCCAGCTGCCGCCGCCTCCACATCCGCCCATCAACGCCGCCCACTCCCCCGTCGCCCGCCTCCACATCTCTACCAGCTGGATCACACAGTGATATCAACGTGCTTCAGCGCTCGTCGGTGTTTGCTAGGCTTGCCAAAGACAACATCCCACCGGAGAACTTCACCGTCGATGGCCACAATGGCCCGAAGTGAGCCGTAGCACTTTCCGCATGCAGTCGTCGCACTGTATGAGCGGCATCGGCAGGCCACAAAGACGTTGCGCGAGCGCCGGGCCCGGTGGACGGCCGGACGAACCCATGCCCGCAAACCTTCGGCGGCGGCGGACGGATGAACCCGTACCTGCATGCTGCGATGCGTCCTTCCCTAGGCTGCGGGAGAGGCTCCCAGACCACTCCATCGTTTTGGGGCAGCGGCCGGCGGCCGGAAGAAGCCAAATCCGGCGGAAATCCGGCGGCCCGCCGAAGCGGGGGGAGGGAGGGAAGGCCTCGTGCGCGTGGCGTCCTTCCGGTGTGCTCCTGCCGAAATCTTGGGCGGCCGCCGACAGCGGCGCCAGGGGGAGAGAAGAGGTGGTTGGTAGGGGAAAGCGCGGGATGAAATGTCCCTTCCACCAACCGCTTCCGCTTATATGCAGGGCACCGCAGCCGCGAGTGGAAAACCCGTGTTTTCCCGCGTCGGGGGAGGGATTTTGCCGCGTCCCCCAAAAGTTTTTGCGGGCCAGGGCGGGATGCCGGGTCTGATCGGGCAGATTTTTCTGCCCCAGCCCGCATTTTGGAGGTTATTTTGCGGGTCGGGGCAGGATGCGGGGTCTGCTAGAGTTGCTCTTACATACACCTCACATACTGATATGCACGAGGAACATGATGCCAGTCAATTTTCATTTGTTCATCGTGCAAAATCCAGCGAGTAGAGAAGGGGAAATTAAACGTTCATTACTAGGGAGTTTAAAGGAAACTTCAAATTTGATCACATTATAGCTTCTCACATATACTGATCTACATAATGGGGATGAATATTTTTGTAATGAAAATGATTAGCCTGGACAAAGTGCTGCAACATGCATGCGATCCATTTTATTGGCTTCTCGTGAGAAGCTAACGTGGGTACGACCATACGAGGAGATTGTTTTGCGAGACGCTCAGAGGAGGGGCCTCCCAGCCGCTCGATTCGGCACGCATGGGGTGGAGGCAATGGCTGTCGGCCTGCTGCGTCGGAGCTACGGGACGGCAGAGAGATGAGGCGATGGTTGTCAGCGGCCGCTAACCCTAGCGCCGCATGCTGCTTGGGAGCAAGAGAAATTGAAGGGAATGGATCGGCCCTTCACCTGCCGCTCGTTCGATTCGTTTCTTTTCCCGAAAATGCTCCTTGCCCTGTGGGATTTGTTTGGTTTCACTACCGGTTTTGCCCTTTGATCAATAAATACTACTCACCACAGCTCCTAGTATTGTTGAATTTGGGCCCTTGGATCGGATCGATGGATGGCTCATATTCATTTGTCCCTACCGTAAAAGACCTCCTAATCTGTGTTGCTTTTGCGGTTTCCATCTACTTACCTATAATCCCCTTCATGTTGGACTTTGTCTGCGTTAAATATATGTTGGTTTGGTTATCTGGGCAAATGTAATAAACAGTTATGATACATAATGTACGCATGTTTTTTTTTTTGCATTCATGGTTTGACTATATATAACGTGTGGGGTGTAAATAAAAAGTTATTATGTGAAACATGCATTGATGTTTACTGGCTGGTCTTGCTTGCATTTGTATTGGTTTACAGTTGTTGCGTGTGCGCGCATGCACACTTCTGACAAAGACGAGCTAGCTGCTCCGGCATACGCGGATATGGAGAGCGCTATCGACCATGATGCCTCTCATCATTTTTCTTCAGCCCTCATGCTCGGTGGCTGAGATGCTCAAAGAAGTCGTTCATCTCATAGGGGTGTGGCAGTGCGGCGAGCTCAGCAAGGCCAAGGTATTGGAAAAGGCTAGTAGGGCTGTGCAGTGGCGGAGCTAGCATTTGAGACCAGGATGATCCACCCTTATTTTTTTATAAGAAATATAACATGTGAACGTTCTAATTAATTACGAATATCATATAGAAAATATATCAATATGGTCGTAAAAACACACTAAAATTCTCAACTAAGCCTAAGTTTTGCAGAAAAAAAACTACATACTACATACTATATGGACCATAGTACATACTTTGAGAATTTATTTGAGGCAGAAATGATGTGCAAAATTATGCATGTGTTTGGTTCATCTACAGGATAACATAGCACAACAAAAAAAAACCCTAAGTCAGAAATTGGGGAATCAGAAACTGGTAAAACTGATAAGCCCACAAGGGAATACATTGCACTGTTAAAAATCTACGAAAACAGAACCTGAATAACACCGTGTTCTGGAAGCCCGACCACTTGAGGTGCTTCAATTGCCTTGACTGCTCAGCCAAGAAGACCACCAAGTTCCTCACACTCCTGATAACAGAGGGCAATTCAAATTCATCTCATCGTCGAACAA
>NC_041383.1:10411475-10413869 GCF_002162155.2 Triticum dicoccoides | reverse complement strand
GCGTGGTTGTGGGCTATGGTTGCGTTGATCCTGGATCAACAGGCAAGTGTTATTGGGCCATCCTTTTTCTCTGGCTCAGTTAAAGATCTGTAGGTACAAGCTGCTCCAAAATCCCAGGGTGGGCCGCGGCCCACCCTGGCCACCCTGTAGCTCCGCCCCTGGGGCTGTGTGGCACCATAAAATTTTGAAAGTTCAAGTTGTGAAAAATCTAATCCTAACCCTAGGCGAGTGTGTGTGTGTGTGTGTGTGTGAGAGAGAGAGAGAGAGAGAGAGAGAGAGAGAGAGAGAGGGGGGCATACCTGGATTGCATGAAGAGCATCCGCTGGACAGGTCATTCTCGGGAGACTATGGCATCCGCGGGTGGTTGTGGAGGCGCCAGTCGGAGGTGAAACGGCGAGAACAAGCTATGGTGGACAGAAGTGGTCAGGCCGGAAGGAAATGCTTGAGCCCGCCCTTCTTAACCGTCCATGCAACGCTCGGAGACGGACGTTAGTCGCCATCTAACGGCGTCTGTCACTGGGCGCCACATCAGCCTGACAGGTGCGGCCTACCTGTAGGTTCCGTTGCTGCCGCCAGTAAATTGGACGATCGGTGCTCCGCATTATTCGTGTGCGCTCGCTCAAATGTGGTACAGTTATTACTCTAGCCCCAAATGCGTTGGTTTTCGGTCAATATCAAAATCTCCATGAGCTGACCACGAGTGCAAGAAACCGTTGTTGATGGAGCAGGAAGAAAGATTGGAGGGCTTATTTCGTGCCAGAACAGGCCATCACCGCCTCAATCGTGCCGACGGCGGACCAAACCCTTGCCCTTTTTTGTGCGGGAAAATACTCCTGTTGCTCTCGTAGCAATGCTACCATCAGAATTACATAGACTGACGACTTCGTCTCCTGAGCGTAGCCTAGGACCATATCCTTGCTCTAACTATACACCAGACAAAAGAACAGGGTTCTACAACCCTACGACCATCGAGGCATGAACTGAGGGGAAAGGAACCACCGTCCTTGCCGAGGATGGAGCGGGGAGCAAGAAGGCCTCCGACTTAAAACCCGTTAATGATGAGCCATGGTGAACGACTTACAAGTTACAATGAGTCATCCACAGCATGGCTTATACTACCTCCATCCTGTTTTATTGGTTCCTTTAGTATTTTGTGTCAAATTTTGATCATGAAATTAATTAAAAAATGTGAATGCATGTCACGGAAAATTGTATCATTGAAAACTACATTCAAATACAAATCCAATGATATAATTTTTTATAACATGTATTAAAATTTTGTCAGTTAAATCTATGGTTAAATTTTGACACAAAATACGAAGAGGATCAATAAACCAACACCTTAAATGCCTTGAATATTGGTCTCAGGCTCTCAGCATCACGTGTCCAGACGTCTCAGCAACATTGTATTGTACTCCCTCCGTCTAGGTGTGTAAGTCATCTTACGAAAATCAAATAATCCCAAAATACTTAGGCGCGGTGCATTAACTTCTACCTCGTTTCTTGTTTCTTGACATATCAACCAATAAAAGATGAGGGTGTGCATGCTTTCAATGACTTGAGACTATCAAACACGACATGCAGTGGTTAGTTCATTGCATGCAATACTATTAATTAGCAAATAGACATTAATGTCTCTCATTTTTCTCTCCTCCTTGGTCACGGTGCACAGCCTAAGATGACTTACTCACCTAGATGGAGGGAGTAGTACCTTCCAAAGGATCATCATAGCGTCGTCCGAAGAGACGCCTCGGCAAGACCTATGGGGGTCATAGTGATGGTTACTGGGTTAGTACCGTGCGGTATTTTCATCCCCCGTTGCAATGCACGGGTTCTTTTGCTAGTGTATTATAAATTTATTTAAACATATATATTTTTATGCATACCAGAAAATGTAAAATGTGTACGCAAAAAGTAGATATCAAAATATTAATTTGAATGATATTAATCATGTATATGGAACATGTTGGACATGTATAAAAATGTTTTGGATGTATACAAAAAATGTACAAGCTGTACAAAAACAATATAATTTAAAAATAGTAGACATCAAAATGTATATTTAAAAAAATGTTACTCATGTATTTAAGACATATAGGAAATGGAAGTATGTTAGACTGTATTTACATGTGTATATTGTAATGTTGTATATCATCTCATTATATATATATATATATATATATATATATATATATATATATATATATATATATATATATATATATATATATATATATATATATATATATATATATATGTGATAGGCCACCCCTAGAGGGTTGTGCTGGTTCCCCCCAAAGCCTATTGTCTTACATGGTATCACGCTAGGTTACGTCCGCTTCCGCCTAAAAACCCTAAACCGCCGCCGCCGCCGCCGCCGCCACCGCCGCCGCC
>NC_041383.1:10402888-10410590 GCF_002162155.2 Triticum dicoccoides | reverse complement strand
CTATGTCGACGGCTCTCTCCCTTGCCCTCCTGCGCTGGTTGACAGCGTGCACGGTCCGGTCTATAATCCGGCTCACCGTGTCTGGACAGGGCAGGATCAGGCGAACCTCTCCTCCATCCAGGGGTCGCTCTCTCCGGCCGTTGCTGGGCTTGTTGTCTTCGCCAAGACGTCCCACGAGGCATGGACTATTCTTGAGCGCTCGTTTGCGGCACAGTCGCAGGCTCGTGTATCTGGGCTCCGTCGCCAACTTGGGGAGTGTCAGAAGCTTGACTCCACCGCCGCTGAGTTCTACAACAAAGTCAAGAGTCTCGCCGACACGCTGGCCTCCATTGGACAGCCCCTCACCGACTCCGAGTTCAACTCGTTTATTGTCAATGGTCTTGATGAGGAGTATGACGCCCTAGTCGAGATCATCAATGAGAGGGGCAACTCCACGCCCATGCCAGCACACGAGGTTTTTTCACGCCTCCTTCTTACTGAGCAACGAGTCGAGACGCGCCGATCCAGGGGCAACGGCGCCCTTTCGGCAAACGCCGCCACCAAGGGTGGTCGCTCCTCTGCTTCATCCAGGGCTCCTTCGGGGCAGTCACCACCACCCGCCTCGGCCCCTCCTCCTACTGCGACGCTACCAGGGGCTAGCGGTCCACGTGTGTGCCAGCTTTGTGGTCGCGATGGGCACTGGGCCTCGAAGTGTCACAAGCGCTTCCAGCAGGGTTTTCTTGGTCTCGGCAATGACGAGAAGGATACACGCAACTTTGCTCGTCAGGTCGCCATGGCTGATCGTCCGCCGCCGCAGAAGCCACAGGGACACACTCAGTCCTACTCCATTGATCCCCACTGGTACATGGACTCTGGGGCGACAGAGCACCTGACCAGTGAGATGGGGAAGCTTCACACTCGTGAACCCTACCATGGCTCCGACAAGATCCACACCGCCAATGGAGCAGGTATGCACATCTCTCATATTGGTCAAGCATCACTTCTCACTAGACATGCCAATAGGAGTCTTCAACTTCGCAATGTTCTTCGAGTTCCATCTGTGACACGTAATCTTCTTTAAGTTCCTAAACTCACTCGTGATAATAATGTGCTTCGTGAATTTCATCCTTTTGATCTTTTTATTAAGGATCGGGGCACGAGGGACATTCTTCTTAGTGGGCGGCTCTGCCAAGGTCTCTATCGTCTGGAGCATCCTGGCGTCGCTCGCGTCTTTAGTGGAGTTCGGGTATCTCCGTCACAGTGGCATGCTCGTCTTGGTCACCCGGCCACACCTATTGTCCGGCATGTTTTGCGTCGTCATGAGCTTCCTAGTGTGTCTAGTAATAAAGATGTAGCAGTGTGTGATGCTTGTCAGCAGGGGAAGAGTCATCAACTTCCTTTTTCGGAGTCCAGTCGTGAGGTGAAACATCCTTTAGAACTTGTGTTTTCAGATGTATGGGGTCCTGCTCAGACTTCTGTTAGTGGTCATAATTACTATATCAGTTTTGTTGATGCTTACAGCCGCTTTACTTGGCTTTATCTTATCAAACGTAAATCTGATGTGTTTGAAATTTTTGTTCAGTTCCAAAAACATGTTGAACGCCTTCTCAAGCACAAAATTGTCATGTTCAGTCGGACTGGGGTGGCGAGTATCGGAACCTCAACTCCTTCTTTCAGTCGCTTGGGATCACTCACCGTTTAGCATGTCCACATACACATCAGCAGAATGGTTCAGTAGAACGTAAGCATCGTCACATTGTTGAAGTTGGTCTGACTCTTTTGGCCCATGCATCTGTTCCGTTTCGTTTTTGGAGTGATGCTTTCACCACTGCATGTTTTCTCATCAATCGTACTCCCGCTCGTGTTTTGAATATGAAGACTCCCATTGAAGTTCTCCTTAATGAACAACCGGACTACACCTTTCTCAAGGTGTTTGGGTGTGCTTGCTGGCCCCATCTCCGTCCATATAACAAGCGTAAGCTTGAGTTTCGTTCCAAGAAGTGTGTTTTTCTTGGTTATAGCTCTCTTCATAAAGGATACAAATATCTTCATGTGCCCACTAATCGTGTCTACATCTCTCGGGATGTTGTGTTTGATGAGCATGTTTTTCCTTTTGCCAAACTCCCTGTGTCCACTACCGAGCCACCTGTCATGCATTCATCCTCTGTTGCTTCTGACCAATTTGATGATGTTGCATATTCTCCTCTATTGTTGCCTAACCATGGTGCAGGCACCGGTCGTGGGGCTCGTTTGGAGATTCTAGAAGTGCCATCTTCCTCTTCGTCGCCATCGCCTTCATCCTCGGCACCTTCTGTTGTGCGTGAGGAGCACATGGCGCCCCTGCATGGCCTCGGTTTCCGTGCTCATGCACGGCCGATCGACGTCCTGGCCCGGTCGCCTCTGGCTTCTGGGCTGCCTTCGCCATCGTCGCGCCCTGCAACCCCGCCGACTGGGCCGGCCTCCTCGGTCCCCGTCTCGCCCAGGGCGTCGGGGCAGTCATCACCAGGCCTGGCCTCGCCCGCCCCTGCCTCGCCCAGGGTGTCTGGGCCCTTCTCACCAGGGCCGGCCTCGCCTGCTCTCGCCTCGCCAAGGCCGTCTGGGCCGGTGTCACCGGAGCTGGCCTCGCCCACTCTCGGTTCGCCCATGGCCTCTGAGCCCCTGTCGTCGGGCCAGTCTTCGCCATGCAGCTCGGAGTCGTCTGTCCCGAGCTCGCCTGAGGTGATTCCTGCATCTCCGGCGACTGTCACGTCTCCGTCACCTTCGCCTCCGCCGGCTCCTGCTGCTGCTCTACGTCCACATACGCGCAGTCGGAGTGGCATTTTTCAGCCTAAGCAACGTCACGATGGCACAGTTGCTTGGTTAGCGGCGTGCATGTCTGCTGCTCTCGCAGATCCATCCTCTGAGCCACGCACGTATCAAGCTGCTATGCGCATTCCTCATTGGAGAGAGGCCATGGAGCAGGAGTATCAAGCGCTTCTTCGCAATCAGACATGGACTCTTGTTCCTCCACAATCACGGGTAAATGTCATTGATTCCAAATGGGTTTTCAAAGTGAAGAGGCATTCTGATGGGTCCATTGAGCGCTATAAGGCTCGTCTGGTTGCTCGTGGTTTTCGACAGCGTTTTGGACTTGACTATGAAGACACCTTCAGTCCAGTGGTCAAGCCTACTACCATCAGACTTCTTCTCTCTCTGGCTGTTACTCGAGGTTGGTTTCTTCGTCAGATTGATGTTCAAAATGCTTTTCTTCATGGTGTCTTGGCGGAGGAGGTTTACATGCGCCAGCCTCCGGGTTTCTCTGATCCGGATCGCCCTGATCATCTCTGTCGTCTGTCCAAGGCAATTTATGGTCTGAAGCAGGCTCCTCGTGCTTGGCATGCTCGTCTTGCAATGGCTCTTCGTGCTCATGGTTTTGCATCATCAACTGCTGACTCCTCATTGTTTCTTCTTCAAAGGCCTGAGGTTACTATGTACTTGTTGGTCTATGTAGATGATATCATTTTGGCCAGCTCCTCTCAGTCGGCTGCTACTGCGCTTGTTCGCTCACTTGGTGCTGATTTTGCGGTCAAGGACCTTGGGAAGCTTCATTACTTTCTTGGTGTGGAGGTTACTTCTCGTGCTGCTGGCCTTGTTATGACGCAGAAGAAGTACTCTCTGGATTTGTTGCAGCGAGCTGGGATGCTTAAGTGCAAACCGACGACTACACCCATGTCTACCACTGATAAGCTCAATGCTGTTGATGGTGTGCTTCTTTCTTCTTCTGATGCGACAGAGTACAGAGTATTGTTGGTGGGCTCCAGTACTTGACGATCACGCGACCAGATATTTCCTATGCTGTTAACCGAGTCTGCCAGTATCTGCAGTCACCCCGTGACACTCATTGGTCTGCTGTTAAGCGGATTTTGCGCTATATTCGTTTCACGGTGGCTCATGGTTTGCATATTCGGCCATCTGACTCTGGTTGTCTTTCAGCATATTCTGATGCAGACTGGGCTGGCAATCCGGATGACAGGCGATCCACGGGGGGTTATGCTGTCTTCTTTGGCTCTAACCTGATTGCCTGGAGTGCTCGGAAACAGGCTACTGTCTCGCGTAGCAGTACTGAGGCTGAGTATAAGGCTGTGGCCAATGCCACATCAGAGATCATCTGGGTACAGTCCTTGCTTCAGGAGTTAAGTATACCCCAATCACAGCCTCCTGTTCTTTGGTGTGATAACATCGGTGCTACATACTTTTCTGTAAATCCGGTATTCCATGCCCGAACGAAACACATTGAAGTTGACTATCACTTTGTGCGTGAACGTGTCTCTCAGAAGCAACTACAGATCAAGTTTATTTCTTCCAAGGATCAACTTACTGACATCTTCACCAAGCCATTGCCTTTGCCACAGTTTGAGACTTGCAGGCGCAATCTTACCCTTCTAGATTCATTAGAAAGTGGCTAAGATTGAGGGAGGGTGTTAGACTGTATTTACATGTGTATATTGTAACATTGTATATCACCTCATTATATATATATATGTGATAGGCCACCTCTAGAGGGTTGTGCTGGTTCCCCCCAAAGCCTATTGTCTTACAAAGTAGAGCTGGCTAGCCCAAGTGGCTTGAAGCCCCATTGGCAATGTAGTGTTGCTCTAGCCCAAGTGGACCCGTCTTCTCCTCCGGTCATCTGAACGTGAACCCGTCAAAAAAAAGTCATCTGAACGTGAGTGCTACGTTACGCCTTTTTCATTCTATAAAAACACTTCTTCCTTCCTTCTTCGAACAGCACAAAGTCCCTCCATCTTCAGCCATACTTGGTTCCTCACTTCTCAAGTTCTTAGACACCTTTTTCCATGCCTCCCCTCTGCACATTACTCGTGTTTCTCCATGCCTCCACCTTGCACACTCCGTGTTCCTGTGTGGCTTTTCATGATACTCTCATTGTAGGCCAAGCGCTTGCTGTCGGCGACAAGCTTGTCTCATGTTCATGAAAGATTTTTAATAGTCTACTTATGTCGTTGCACATTCATGAAAGATTTATGCATGATGTAGATAAAAATATATCACATGCCACTTTTATTTTATCGATACAGAAATCATGTGTAAAGAATATTTATGAGTACTATAATAGAGGTCATATAAGTAAGTTTAAAAGTGTAGAACTGCAGGCACCAACCAGTTCACATTATACTCCAACACTAGCTCTCATATAAGTCGGTTCAAAAGCGTAGAACTGTACGCATCAACCAATTCACCCAAAAGATCAAGCTATGGGAGAGGGCCGGACATTATACCCGAACACTCCCCCTCATGTCTATGTTGCTTTGGAGTTTATGACATGGGCAACATGGGTAATGAAAAAGGGCGCATGCCTCAATTATTTATTGTGTTTACTGGATTTTGAACCATGAACCTTTTGGCTGCAAGTTTATGCACCTAACCTGTTCATCCATGAGTTTAAGATGATGGGAAAGGTGGACTATACATTTATACATCAACACTCCCCCTCACATGTGGCTTCCCCAGGTCTAAACGTGGATCGAAAGTGGACTGCAATTTGATTACACCTCACGTGTTGCAGTATAATGTCCGACTCTCTCTCAATTTTGAGCTTTTGGGTGAACTGTCAGCTGCGTGCAATTCTACATGGTATCGGAGCCAAGATGTCTTGAGTTTAAGACCCTGGTGGTGCAATTAAATTGCATCCCTCTCCCAGACCATGTTTAGGCCTGAAGGAGTCACGCACGTGAGGTGAGGTGTTGATGTATAAATGCATAGACCACATTTCCCAGCTGCTTAAGCTTTTGAGTGTATTGAGTAACGTGTGCAGTTCTACAAAAATAATATTATTATTTATCACATACTGGAATTATGTAAAAATATGTTCTCAATATTTTACTTGGATTGGATGTATTATTACAGAATGATTATTCAATTTGTAGTATTACCTATTTTGTACTTTGACATTTGGTGCTTAAATTTTACATGGCTCCTAAAACACATCTAAGAAAAGATCTAAAGATCTTGCCCATGCTTACGTGGGCCACTCTGCTACTTCCTCCGTTCCTAAATATTCGTCTTTTTAGAGATTTCAAATGAACTATCATATATGGATGTATATAGGCATATTTAGAGTATAGATTTACTTATTTTGCTTCGTATGTAGCCACTTGTTGAAATCTCTAAAAAGACAAATATTTAAAAACAGAAGAACTAGTTTATACCCCGCGGTGGAGAGGTATCTTACGTGTTCAATCTAAGTCAGCACACGAATTAAGATTCCTTTCACACTAAGGATGTACACTCGTCCGAGTGGAATGTTTGTTTCGAAGTTGACGGTCAGGCTGGGCGATGGTGTCAAGAGGTGACTCCAAGAGTTGCCGCGTCAGATCGACCGGCTACTGGCGACGACATGGACCGAGGAGGCGATGCGACCCAGCGGAGCAGCCGAGCCGTATACTACCTCCGTCCTGATTTATTGGTCCTTTAATATTTTGTGTCAAACTTTGATCATACATTTAACAAAAAATAACAATGCATGACACCAAAACTTATATCATTGGATTCATATTCGAACATAGTTTTCAATAATATTATTTTTGATTACATGCATTATGATTTTATGAGTTAAATCTAAGGTGAAAATTTAGCATAAAATATGCAGGAGACCAATAAATCAGAACAGAGGTAGTAGTTGTCATCGTGCAAGTGGGCGACTTGACGGCAATGCCTCGCCCCGTCGCCTATAAATGGTCATCCCCGATCATTTAATCTCACCACGTCTAATAGTGCAAGGTCATTCTGGCCATGGGCTCGCCTGCAAGCACAGGCGGCGGTAGCGCACAGCTCCTCCTCATCCTCTTCATCCTCATCCTCGTCACAGGTTTACACCTCTCTGGAGCACAATCTCACTCTCCTACCCCAAACCCAGTTGCAGTTGCCTCTCCCTTCTCCTTCAGCTTCGACTTCACCAACAAATCCAACTACCGCCCAGAAGACCTCAAGTTCGAGGGTGACGCGACCCCGCGTGGCGACCGGGTTGACGTCACCTGCGACTCACACGGAGACGAGTCCACGAATTGCAGTGGTCGGTTGTCGTACGCGCACCCCGTGCCGTTGTTCGACAGCACCACTGGCGAGGTGGCCAGCTTTCAAACGTGCTTCAAATTTCTCATCCACATCGACAACTCTACGTCCAAGGATGGTGGCATGGCTTTTTTTTTTGAGAACCATGGATACAACTTAGGCCATGGTAAGAACACTTTCGTCTCTCATTACATGTTTAGCGTCAACTGGGACGTCGGCGACCATAATAAAATCACCTGATCTTCTAGCGATGGCCGCGAGCTCGTGCGCCAGCTTGTTTTTGCTCCTGCTTACAATACTTATTCCCGAGCAGGAGAACAAAGAGAGCTTCTCCTTCACATCCTCAAGAGTGGCACAGTAAGCAGACCTGCTTTGCATGCCCCCCTGCAGCTCCCGGCCGAAACACATGCAGTCAGTCTCTAGTATTACCTGACCTCTGAAACGTTTCGCAAATTCAGTCAAGCCTAGCAGCGCTGCAGCCCCTTCTGCTTCCTCCACTGAACTGCACCGGTTCAGGCGCCTTCCAATGGACATGAAAACACGTCCCAAGTGATCTCTGGCCACAGCGCCACCCCATGTGTCTCCCGTCTCTCCTATGAAAGCCGCATCAAAATTCACCTTGGCCATTCCTAGCGGGGGAACTATCCATTGACTA
>NC_041383.1:10387609-10402382 GCF_002162155.2 Triticum dicoccoides | reverse complement strand
CGCTTCCGGATTAGCAGGGTGTAGTGACACTTTGCCGTTGTCAGAATTCTCCCTCAGACCATATGCAATTACGAGCAATTCATCTTGTAACCTCGTAAGATACTGCACTGATCCTGTAACTGTATCCTTTCCATCCCCATATACTACATTATTCCTCAGATTCCATGCCTGCCACATCATTAACAAAATCTTGCACCTGACTTCCTTGGGGTTTGCTAGCAGTAGCAATTGCAGCCAATCTGGCCCTGTAAATCTGAACTCCGAGTCCTTTGGCAGATCCCACACATCCCTCAATGCACGTCTTAGCGCCACACTCCTAGTGCAAGAAAAAACAGCGTGGTGCTCATCTTCCCTCTCTGCTCCACAGATTTCACAAATGTTATCTACAGTGATGGTCCTTCTGAAAGTATTATGCTTGGTAGCCAGAGTTTTGGTAGCCACTCTCCATCCAAAGATTTTTACCTTTTCCGGTACATTAGCTTTCCAAATGGCATCCCAAATACTTCGGTCTCCCGGATCGCTCGAGGAGCTAGTCGCCAGTAGTGTACTATTCCTTTTGAGCGAGTCTGCTAACTTATATGCACTTTTAACCGTGAACACTCCAGTTTTCTCGTAATGCCAAGCCACACAATCCTCAATTTTCGCCCTCGGAATTTTAAGTTGACAGATTTCATCACCATCAAAAGTATGGAAAATCTGCCTGATCAGTCCAATCTTCCACTCTTTCGTCTCCGGGTCAATCAGTCGGTCAATCAGTCCAATCTTAGTCTTGACCTTCTGGTAAACGAGGTCACTCTCAAGCCCTCCTTCCTGGGTATCCATTGGTCTCTAGTGATCTGGATCTTTTTTCCATCCCCAACTCGCCAGATTAGGCCCTTCTTTAGGAGCTCCAGCCCAAACTCAATTCCTCTCCAAGAAGGGGATGCATCAGAGGGAAAAACCGTATCAAGCAAGTTGCCGTTGGGGTAGTACTTGGATTTAAGGACCCTAGCACACAAACTTGTCGGATTCTGAATCAACCTCCACCCCTGTCGAGCTAAGAGAGCCTGGTTAAAAAGATGCATATCCCGGAATCCGATGCCACCGTCTCTCTTAGGTTTTGTCATATTCTCCCAAGACATCCAATGGACCTTGCGCTTCTCATCTTTGTCCCCCCACCAAAAGTCCCTGATCACTTTTTCATATTTGTCGCAGAAGCTTTGGTTTAGTTTGAACACTCCCATAACGAAGGTTGGGAGGCCTTGCGCCACTGCCTTGACATTTACCTCCTTTGCCGCCTGAGACATATACCTCTCATTCCAGTCGTTGCACCTTTTACCAAATCTCTCCATGATCGGCTGAAAACAACCATTTTTCATTCTACCCTCCGATGTAGGGAGTCCCAAATATTTACTTTCAAAGGAGGCTGCCTCCACGCCCAAGATTTCCTTAATGTCATCTCTTACCTGGGCCGGACAAGCTTCACAGAATAGGAGTGAGCACTTGTTTCTACTCAGCAATTGCCCGGTGGCCAGCTGGAACTCTTCTAGCACCTCCCCCACCCTCCTAGCTTGGGTTGGTGACGCTTTGAAAAAGAGTAGGCTGTCATCGGCAAATAGGAGGTTTGAGATTCCCGGACTTCTCCGAGCCACCTTCAGAGGCGTGATGCGCCCGGAGCTTACCTCTCGGCCTAGAAGGGTTGCCAAACCATCAGCCACAAAGAGAAATAAATATGGGCTCAAAGGGTCACCTTGTCTGAGTCCCCTGGTGGGTGTGAAAGATTCCAACATTTCCCCATTGCACCTGACAAAAAACCTGACCGACCGGACACATGTCATCACCCACTTCGTCCACTTCTCCTCAAACCCTAGCTTGTGTAGCACTCCTTCCAAGAAGCACCAGTCCACTCGATTGTAAACTTTAGCAAGATCAAGCTTGTATGCACAGTGGGTATCTTTCTGATTTTTGCTGTGTTGGATCTTATGGAAACACTCAAACGCGATAAGTGCATTGTCAGTTATCATTCTGCCAGGGATGAATGCACTCTGTGATTCAGAGATGAGGTCATCCAGGAACGGGCGCAATCTGTTTACCAACACCTTTGATATGACCTTGTATATAACGTTGCAGAGGCTAATAGGGCGGTAGTCCTTGATGCATTTTGGATCATTGTTTTTCGGGATTAGGACTATTGTTGTCTCATTTACACCATCTGGCATTACACCATCAGTGAAAAAGTTCAAGACTCCTTGGGTCACCTCTTCCTTCAGCGTAGCCCAGTTCCTTTGAAAGAAGCGAGCCGGGAATCCGTCCGGCCCAGGTGCTTTCAATGGACCAATCTGAAACAGAGCATCACTTATTTCATTTTCAGAGAACGGTTTTGTGAGAGCCTCATTCATTTGGTCATCCACTCTTCTAGGGATAAGGTCAATCAGTGGTTGAGGATCTACATTTGCATCTTCCTCATACAAACCTTTAAAGTAATTATTAATCTCATCATGAATTTGTTCGTTACTTTCCGCCCAGGAGCCATCTTCCTTTTTAAGCTTTGTGATCTTGTTCTTCCTCCTCCTCCATGTTGCCTTCCTATGAAAGAAATCCGTGTTTCTATCCCCCTCCTTGAGCCATTTAATTCGCGACCGTTGTCTCCACATTAACTCCTCTCGCAGCAGCCATTCATCGAGCTCTGACTCGGTCACTTTGATCTTTTTATCAGTCTCTGGCGAGGGAGGGTTCATTCTAAAATTTTCCAGTTTTGTACGCAAACCCTTGATGCTGTTCTGGACTGAACTGAATTCTTTCATTGCCCACTTGCTTAGAACGTCCTGCATGGTATTTAGCTTCCTCAACAAACCTTCGAGCGAGCTTTCTTTACCTCCCTTACTCCATGTACTGCTCACTACATCTGCCAGTGAGACACAACGTTCCCACATTGCTTCGTATTTGAAAGGTTTTTTTGCTGGTCTCCATTCTTTCCTCGCGCCAAACCGCAGCAGAAGGGGAGCATGATCCGATCTGGATGAGCAAATGTGCTCCAGCGTGGCCTCCCTAAAGATCTTGCTCCACTCCGGGGAGGCAACCCCTCTATCCAAACGTGCCCTCACATTGTTGTGGCCACTTTGTTTGTTGTTGTAAGTCCATGTGGTGCCCTTGAACCCCAAGTCATGCAGGTTGCAATCCGCAAGTACTCTCCGGAAATCTGCCATGTTACTTTCAGACCTCCTTGCACGCGAAAAATGCTCACTTTGCCACATAGTCTCGTTAAAATCACCTATCATGAGCCAAGGTTCAGATGAGTTATGTCTAATCCTTCTCAAGAGTTCCCACATGTGGTGTCTCTCATGGGCTTTTGGTTCGCCGTAAACAAAGGTACCCCTCCACTGAATACCATTGGGAGTTAAACTAATCAACACATCTATGTACCTCAGCCCAATAGCGATCTCTTTTATTTCAACATTTTCATCATAAAATAGTGCAATCCCGGCCCCCTTACCAGTACCAGAACGCACAATACAATGCCTGAGGCCTAGCCTCCATCTCAAGTTATTCACGTACTCATCGCTTTTCCTTGTTTCCGACAGAAATACCAACTTAGGCTTGTGAGTGTGCACTAGGCCCACTAGCTCTCGAACTGTACGGGGTTGCCCAATCCCCCGACAGTTCCAGCTAAGGAGCGTCATGGCTCCTGGCGGGCACTCTCATTAGCGCCCGCCAGTTGACCGAGAGCCCCGGGATCGGTTGCTTCCGTTCCGCCTTCTTCATCAGAGTTCTCGTTCTCCTCTCTATCCTCAGTGCCCTTCTTTTTCTTGTCTTGATCAGTGGGTTCTCCACCGTCAATACCACCAGAGTTTTCTGTCCCTGGAACTATACTCGTGCCTCTTTTCCCCAGCACTGACGCAGGATCAATTGTATTTCCTGCCGTTCTCTGAATCACTGGTGGGAACTCTAGGTGCCCCCCGTCGCCTGCATCTGCCATAGCTGGGCCAGCCTCGAAAGGCGGTTTGGGTTTAGGCTTGTCGATGTCGGCCCCTTTTCCTGCCACTTCAGAGCCCACCACAGCAGGTTTTGTAGCCACCAGTTCAGCAACCCGCTTAGAAACAAGAACTCTATCCATCAGCACGCTCTGATCAGAGTCCAAGCGTATCGCGTTCACAGCCGCGATGGTCTTCACCTGCGTGTTGCTCACAGTTTCCTTCGCCGCCATCACAGAAGTATCTATTAGTTTTCCCTCCGCCTTCTGGTCTGTAGTTATAGCCGCTCCTTCAGAGCCAACCTCAGCGGTTGGGTTCAGTCCATCAAGGATGCTTCTGTGATGGCTAATTTCCACCCTGGATGCACGGCCTTCCTCACCAATGGTTGGGTCTGTACCCATTACCCCTGTAAATACCGTGGCAAAGACAGTAGCCGCAATCTGTGCCTTGTTATGACCCTCACGGTTCAGGTTCAGATCCACTGCAGCTTGCCCAATAGTCGGGTTCGCAGGAGTAGCAACAACAGCAGATTTAGCCGCATGGAACTGGGGGATTAGACCAAAATCCGGTGGGCATTGCAGATCGTCCCCAACCTTCTCACTCCCAGTCGTTGCAATTTTATCAGAGCCCAAGTACAGAATCCCGAAGGGCCCTTTTTCCACTTGCTTCGTTTGCATCACATGAGGGCTCAGGGCATGCACCCACTGCTTCCTGGTGCTTCTCTCTCAGAACTGTACATACCTTTCCATCATGTGCTTCACTGCCTCCCATTACTATGTCTGGTGGATCACCCGTTTGGGTTTGGCTGATTTGTTCCTCCTCCCACTGATCTTGTCTCTCCTGCTGCACCAGCTTTAGATTCCTCCTGATCTGATTCAGAAAGTGATCCCTCTCTACGTTTGTACTAGAAGGCATACTATACATGGGGATGAACTGTTGCTCAATTACTCTCTTTTCTTGCCGATGCACATTCTCATCATGAGCGAATGTTGATGAGTCATACGGGATATCTTCCTCTTTGACAGTATCACACACCGTCACATCTATGATCCGATCCTCCTTAACTCCATGCAATTCTACTGGACATGTTGGATGAGTTGTGTGTACCTGTTGTTCTTGTCCGATCTCCTGATCTAATTCTCCCGATTTTACTCCAAGCCCGCGATCCAGATCCTCTCTCATGGTAAGCAATTTATCCCTGATCCTCTCTAACGCCGCCTCGCCTGGCTGTGTTCTCCGGCCAACAATTCCATCGAGGCCGCCTAGTCGCTGCTTCCTATCCAATGCGAGTCCCTTGATCGCCTTTCTGGTTCTCTCCCAAGCCTCTCTCAATCCCAGCGGGTCCTCAACGATCCGCAGCATCTCTCCTCTCCCTTCTGGTGTTCTCACTCTCCCTAGATCGTGGGATCTCGCCGCCGGCGAGACCGCTTCCGTCGCGATCTGAGATCGCCATCCGGTCGCCCCGACAGGGGGTGCGGGAATCACGGTCATCTTCTTTTTTACTTTTTCATCAACTACGTGGACTTTTATGGTGGCATGGCTTTCTTCCTCGGCAATTTCGAATCCACGATGCCGCCGGACTCTTACGAGGGTGGCCTCGGCCTCATGCCGTCCCTCTTTAGTGGGTTCGCCTTGCGCACCAACCAGTTCATCGCCGTGGAGTTCGACACATTCCAAGACGCCTGGGACCCCAACCCGAACTCCACTGACGATCACATCGGCATCGACATCAACTCCGTGAGCTCGGAGAATTGGACAAGCTTGGGCAGCATCGGCCTCAGACTCAGAGGCTACATGACGGCCACCATCTCCTTTAACAGCACCACCCAGATGCTGGTCGCCAACCTGCAGTTTGATGACCATAATAATTCTGTCCCCGTTCAGGTCAGCAGGCAGTTACCCTTTCCGATCAACACCTTGCTCCCAGCTCAAGTGGCAGTGGGGTTTTCTGCGGCCAGGGGCGGATCTGGGCCCCAGGCCCGGGGCGTGGCATTTTTTTTTAGTTATTACCTATGTATGTTTTTGAATGGGCCCGGGGCTTGGCCCAGTACACATCCAGGGCCCAGGCCAGGCAGTCCCCGTACCGCAGCCTCGCATCGCACGGGCGCATCAGCCACCGCTCGCCCATGCCCGCTTCGTTCCCCAGAGCACAGACCTAGATCGACTGGACGCAGAGGCCAGAGGACGCAGGCAGCAGCCGCCGCCGCCGCTGGTGACTTCCCTCCGCTCCGCCCTCCCCTGCTCTGCTCGCCTACTCCGCCGCGGCGCTGCTCCCCACCTACTCGCCCGCTCCGCCTCCGCGGTGCTCGCCTGCTCCGCCGCCCTCCTACGCCCTCCGCCGCCAACCTGGGCTGGTCCCCTGCTGCTCCGGCCTCCGGTGCTCGCCGGCTCGCCGCCTCGACCTCTCCTGCCTCCAGGCGGCCACGCGGCCCCGCCGTATTCCCTCAATCCCTCTCAGGACTGCTGCCTCTGCTGACTGCTGCCCAGAATTGGTAATGGGGCTGCTGTTTATGTTGATACAAATTTCAAAGATTAAACACTTTTTATCTGCAATCTGCATCTGCTTATGAAGTTGGTTGCTGCTGCTGTCATGCATTAAATTTCACTTGAATTGTATTTGGATGTGAATGTTGCTGTTGCTATTGTTAATGTCAATTTCATTTCATTTTGTAGAAATAAAAGATGAAGAGATATTTTTCATCCGTGGCCGCAACAGAAGTGCCTACACCCGGAGTTTTAGCAGGGAATCAAGGGGCTGAGAGGACTGAAGCAAGTCCAGAAAATGAAACAGCTGCAGAAATGGGACCACCACCTTCAATCTCAACTCGAGAAAGCAACGTTTTTGTTATTCCTGATTCTGCTCGTGGTCAACTAAGGGAAGGTGATATTGAACCTGATCCTGGTCGTAGGAAACCTATTGAAAGCTTAGATCCGGATATTAGAGATGTTGCTAGAAGGATGTATGTAAATATGGGTCCATGCCAACCAAGTGGTCATAAATTTAAAAAAGAAACTAGAGGAAATTCTTTGAAAAAGAGATCCTTTCAAGCTAAATGGTTCGGGAAGCATTCTGATTGGTTGGAATATAGTGTTGCTAAGGAGGCAGCCTTTTGTTTCTATTGCTTTCTTTTTAAGCAACCTAGAGCAGAAAACTATGGTGTTGAGGCATTCACAACAGTAGGGTTTAAAAATTGGAAGGATGGACTTAGTATTATTGATACACATGTTGGTAAACATGATAGTGCTCACAATAAAGCTAGACAACAATATGTGGCTTCCAAAAATCAAAGTCAATCTCTTGTAAATGTGATGGATCGTGGCACCATAAAGACCCAAGAAGAATATAAAGCTCGTCTTATCATTATTTTGGGTGTTATAAGATTTCTTCTATTACAAGCTCTTGCTTTTCGTGGTCATGATGAGAGCTCCAGTTCAAAGAATAGGGGATTTTTTTTGGAGATGATGAGTTGGTACGGGGAGAAGGATCCGAATGCTAAGACTTTGCTTGATAGTGCGGGCGGGAACCATTTGATGACTTCACATGGGATACAATTGCAGTTGTGTCAAGCTTGTGCTGAAGAGACCACCAAAGCAATTATTGATGATATTGGAGATAGAAATTTTTCTTTACTAGTTGATGAGTCTAGAGATGCATCAATAAAGGAGCAAATGGCTATGGTTTTAAGGTTTGTAACTTTGCATCTTTTATGTTAGTTGCTGTTTTGTTCTTTACTAATAGTAGTAGTGTAGTACCTAATTGTTGGTTACTCGTGCTTCTTTGTGTTATGTAGGTATGTTGATAAACATGGGTATGCGATTGAGAGGTTCATTGGGATTAAGCATGTTGGTGACACAAGAGCGGCTTCTCTAAAAGCAGCTTTGGATGGTATGTTTCTTAAACATGGCTTGTCTATGTCTAAATTGAGAGGGCAAGGGTACGATGGAGCTTCTAACATGAGAGGACAATTTCGTGGGTTGCAAAGGTTGATACTAGATGAAAATCCTTATGCATTTTATATTCATTGCTTTGCCCATCAGTTGCAGTTAGTGGTTGTTGCTGTTGCCAAGTGTTGTTCCTCTGTATTGGATTTCTTTAACCACATAACTTTGATTGTCAACACTGTCAATGCTTCTTGTAAGAGACATGATGAACTAGCCCAAGAACAACATGATAATATTGTGAGTCAACTGGAGTCCGGGGAAATATTTTCATGAAGAGGGAAAAACCAAGCAACCAACCTTGTAAGAGCTGGGGATACACGGTGGGGCTCACATCATAAAACTTTGTGTCGGTTTATTGAGATGTGGACATCTGTTTTGCATGTTTTAGAGAACATTCATGATGATGCAGAGAATTTAACACAAAGAACCACAACAGGTGGCTTGATATCTCAGATGAAAACTTTTGAATTTGTTTTCATATTGCATATTATGATCAAACTATTGGAAAAGACTAATGAGTTATCACAATGTTTGCAAAGGAAAGATCAAAACATTGTTCTAGCAGTGAGTTTGATTGGGATCACATTGCGGCAACTTCAAAATATAAGAGAAAATGGTTGGGATCAACTCTTGAAGGACACAACTGACTTTTGTGTTAAGCATAACATTATATTGCCTAACATGGATGATACAATACCCGCTCGGGGTCGTTCAAGGGGGCGTGGTGGTCAAATGGTAACTTTCTATCAACGCTTCAGATATGAAATATTCAATGTTCTGCTTGATCAAATAATTACTGAGTTAAATAACCGCTTTGCTGAAAGATCTACTCAATTGTTGAGATGCATTGCTTGTCTTGATCCAAGGAACTCATTTGCTAATTTTGATGAAGACAAACTTGTTCAACTTGCTGAGATGTATGCTGATGACTTCTCCATATATGAGATTTCTTTTGTCCTTAGAAACCAACTTGAAAACTTCATTGCTGATGTGAGAGCTGATTCAAGTTTTGTTAGTTGTAATGATCTTGGTAGTCTTGCTGTGAAGATGGTTCGGACTGATAGACACATGGTCTTTCCTTTGGTATATCATCTTATTGAGTTGACATTGATTTTGCCTGTTGCAACCGCATCAGTGGAAAGAGCTTTCTCAGCTATGAGTATTATCAAGACTGAGTTGAGGAATAAGATGGGTGATGATTGGTTGAATTTTTCCATGGTCTGCAATATTGAGCGAGAAATATTTGCAAAGGTTGATGATGATGCTATTATATATCGCTTTCAATCCTATAGATGTCGCAAAGGAACTTTACCTCGTCGTAGTAGTAAGTTTTCAACTCTGTACAATGTTAATAGTTTCACTTGATGTTTATGTCTCCTGTTATGAAATTTTACTTTTCATTTCTCCAAGGTGTTGGCTCTTCTTCCACCGTTGATCAAGTTATGGAAGACGCTGATGAAGCAAGCCACTGATTTGGTACTCTTTTTACTGCATGTACTGTTCGTAGTTTTTGTCATCTTGTTTTTATCTATTTTGTTGTATCTTTAAGCATTGAGTTTAAATTCGAAATTATTGGTACAATTGAGCCATATTTGAGGTAGCTATAGTTTGATGGAGGTTAAGTTTTTCTCTCGCGAAATTTTTTTTTGGGCCCGGGGCTTGCTCCATTCCTGGATCCGCCACTGTCTGCGGCCACCGGCTTAAGCATGGATCTACATCAGATACTGTCATGGTCATTCAACTCGTCCCTTGCTCTGCCCGACGAAGGTATTATTGTTATACACATTTATTTATTCATTTATTTATTTATTCAATCAATTCAATGCAAAATGCAAACATTAAAAAGAATCCGGGATAAGGAAAACAGACAAACAAAACAAAAAAGGAAAAAAAAGTCGTCCTCAGCCAAGGAGGCATACACATCTACACCATCGTCCACCCCTTTTTTACAGCCACACACGAGCTCCCTATCCCCACGTTCCATTCCTTATCCCTTCCATCCACGATTTGTGTTTCATATAACAAAAAAAACAAAAAAAAAATAGCACGCTATGTTATAGGGTCGTTATAGCGTATCTGGAATGGCCAAATTACTTTTTAGCAAATTTGCTCGTTACGGCACTATTCGCGCTATAACACCCTATTTTCGACACTAAACGGGATAAGGTTGTAGCGTTTTAGTGTGTATCACATAGCAGCCCATCAGGCATCGCCGCATCGCATTGACCCACCCCTCTCTCTCTCTCTCTCTCTCTCTCTCTCTCTCTCTCTCTCCCGACTGTACCTGGCCATAACTTGGGTCGGACCAGGCCTAAAAAAACCGACATCAGAGATCCCAGGCCCGGGCCTAGCCCGTCCCTGCCTTCGGGCCTAGATTTAAGGGGCCCAAGCATGGCTCGTCCCTGCCTTCAGGCCTATATTTAAGGGGCCCAAGCCCAGCCCATTAGTGGAAAAGCATGTTAGGCCTCTTCCGTAAAACACACATATGTCAGGCCCAAGCTCGGCCCTCCCTAGCATTGGGGTCAAAATCTAGGCCCATGCCTGATCCGTGGGGCAAGATTTGGTCGGGCCACGCCAGCCAGGCCAGGTTTCCCCTGGCGAGGTATAAGTCCCAACGCACCACATACAACCCGGCCTAGACAACTCGTCACCAATTTCCCACCAGCTCGTACAGAGGGCGGTGGTGGCGTTCGTGCCTCGTGAGCGAAGGCGGAGGCAATGGTTCATTACTGGCAGCAGCTTCTCTTTATCCCCTCTCCAACAAGCGGTGTGGGCCACGCCTCCGGTTCTGGCAAGTGAGGCACTGATGTTTCTTTGTTTAAATACGAGTATTTTCTTTCCTCACAAATTAGGAGTGTATATGCCATGAGCCTAGCCCTCTTGTGCTTCTTTGTCTGTTAGGAGTGTTCCCTCTGCTTCCAAATTATGGAAGCCTTAAATTTTATAATATATTTGACATTTTTATGCAAAACGCTATTTTTAAATATAGCACGCTATAACTTGTATGGCATTTGGAGCAAGGAAGCTCTAAGTCTTGTAGCACACTATTTTTTCATACGTTTCAACTCGTCCCCGGTTCAACAACACCTTCAACGCCCAAGCCAACAACTCCTTCCCCGATTCATGTGGATGTCATGGCACTCGGAGGGCGCACCATCCGCTGAGCCGCGGTGGAGGCGCCTCTCTCCCTTTCTTCCTACATCTCCGGCCACACAGGAAAGAGGTCACTAGCCATGGGATCTAGGGAGATATGCACACCGAGAGATTCGTGGCGTGTACGCAGTGATGGCGGGCTAACCCGCGCTCGCCTGCCACTCCGGCCTCCCCCGCTTCAGATCCAAACCGTGTTTCTCCCCCTACCGAGCTAGTCAGGGCTCCTTCCTCCGGCATGTGATCCATGATGAGTAGGGTATCGTACTGTTCGAGTGTTCCTCGACTGCGTGAGAAAGCCGTCGAGCAGTGTCCTTTTTCTCTTTCTTTTCAACCAATTTTCCTAGTGGTTACACTCCGCGAAGTTTTGGCATTTACCAAGCTTGCATTTGGCAAATAACGAAAAAGACTTTTGCCCCGCTTTATAAATAGAGCAAACAACCAGAGCCACAACGGAAACAAAGGTTCACACCGCACACTCACAAGTACAAAAGCAAGTACGAGGGTTCTGCTAAGGGCACAACTCAACAAGCCCAAAAAAGAAAAAAAAAACAAGGTGGTGAAGACAACTAGACGACTAATCTGGCTCGGGGGGTGGCGGAGGGAGCGGCGGTGACAAGCGGAGCGCCATCGAGCAAAGGTAGCGATGAAGGCGGTGATGGCGTCTCGATCCTGGGGGCGGCTAAGCGGCCGCCAGAGCTGCAAGTAACCACACAATTTGAATAGAGCGTCAGTAGCATGTCGGAGCGGCGTGCGCTAGATCACAAGTCTATTGTGGACCATCCATAAAGTCCAGGCGAGGACCCCAATCTCCGTCCACCTAATGTGGCGAGATCATTGGGGGGAGGCTTGCAGTTCGGAGAATATGCCGGGAAAATTGGAGTGGCACCAATGACTGCCAACCGCTTCCCGAAAGCAGCTCCAAAGGAATTGGGCGGACACGCAAGAAAAGAAAATGTGATTCGAGTCTTCGTGAGTGCCACAAAGGGGGCAAAGCCCGGAACCCGGGCCATTACGCTTACGGACCTCCATGCCAGACGGGGTCCGACCACGGATCCATTGCCACATGAAGATCCTAATCTTCAGAGGTAGACGAATGGACCGCATCGCAGTAAGAGGCAAAGGAGAAGTGCAGGGGGCAATAGCCTGGTTCCAGACGCCAGCATATGAGGTCGAAAGTGACATCCACGTCAGTCTCGTGGAGAGCAATGCAATCGAGGAGCTCATGCCAAGCCGCAAGACCCGGAGGCCCAAACGGCCTTCGGAAAGCTAGGCGCCCTAAGTCAATAAGGGCGCTCGCGACGGAAATCCTAGGGTCAACTACGACAGCGAACAAGCCAGGGAAGCGGGCGGCGAAGGGGATGTCCCCAGCCCACCGATCAAACCAGAACAGAGTGGCGGCACCTGAGCCCACCGAGATGAAGGTCCCGATGCGAAGGACCGGGAGAAGCTGGATGACGGACTGCCAAAATTGGGAGCCACCGGATCGCTGCCAGAAGGCTATCGGTTCTCCACACAAGCATTTGTTTCGGATGATGTCGAGCCAGAGACCACCGTGCCCCTGGGCAATGCACCAGAGCCATGGGAACAGAAGGGCGATATTCATACGCTGATCATGTAGTACTTCTGCTTATTATTGTCGCCTGCCTAGAAGAATCTCGCCTGGACTCTGGCAATCTTGTGATGCAAAGTCTCATGAAGTCTGTAGAAACTCACAAGGAATAGGAGTAAGCTCGACAGAGAGGAGTTGATGAGAATCGTCCGGGCAGCCTTAGATAGCCACCTATCCTGCCAAGGCTCAATACAGAGCTGCAGTTTGGCCACTATCAGCCGCAAATCGACGGCAGAAAGCCGGGAGTCACTAAATGGAACCCTAGGTAGGTCATGGGGAAGGAGCCGAGACGACAGTTAAGGCAATTGGCGATGCTCTAGCACTCGGCAGGGGAGTAACCCATCACCATCACATCACTCTTGTCGAAGTTGATCCTGAGGCCGGAAATTTGTTGGAAACAGAGGAGCAGGAATTTCAGGTTGGAGATATCCACGTCCGAGACTTCCACCATAATAATGGTGTCTTTGGCATACTGCAGGAGGGAAATCCCACAATCACTGACCAGGTGGGGAGCGATCCCTCGAATATGACCAGCTGCCTTCGCCTTGTCAAGGATGTAGGCTAGTGTGTCGACCATTTGGCAAACCAGTTGCTTTTTTCTGACAGAAAGACTGCAAGGGAGGCCCCCTGCAGTCATTAGTGTAACAAACGCAAATTACGAGTATCATGCCTTGGACTTGGGTGGGTGGGAAGATATTTGCCCCTTTCCACCACTAGGAAATGTCTTAGTTTGCAATCGACTACTTTTCACAGGGTGTATACCAAATAGGCTTTGCCGAGTATTTTGGGTACTTGGCATATGAGTTATTTTCTGTAGTGACTTTTAGTTATATACATGATTGTTTTGTATTAAATTTACGTGTACATATGGTTACTTGTTATTTTTTATCCATGCACACTAAAGTAATAGTTTTAGCCATAGTGTCATAGCCTCTTTATCTAACATAGCGGTGGAAAGTGCTATGGCTTTACTTTTAGTCTATCAAAAAGCTAAAACGCAGCTATAGCTAGTGATTTAAATCCTTGGCCGACAGTGATGCGAAGTTCCATACTAGTGCTTTGGCATTTGGCTGGAATAGATACAAAGGGGAAAGATGTGCATCTACCGATTTCTCTTACGATAATGAATATGGGATGGATGGTTTTATCTACGAGTTTAATCTAGCACATTAATATTCATAGCATGGTGGTAAATACATAGTAAAATTTTCTTTTTGCGAAAAAACTTTTGATCTATTCATCAACTGTCAAGGGAGTACAAAGAACACTAGAAGTAAAAACTACATCTAGATCTGTAGACCACTTAGCGACGGCTACAAGCACTGGATCAAGCCGAACGCGCGCCGCCGTCGTCACCTCTGCCATCGGAGCCGCACAAACATTGTTGTGATAGACAATCGGGAAGTCGTCGTGTTAAGGCCTGTAGAACCAGCATACCAAAACAACAACCGTCGTCGATAAAAAGAAGCGTAGAAACATAGAAGTAGACGTATAAAGGCCGGATTCAAGCGGGTCCAGCGAAGACAAACTCCAACCGGATCACACGAGATCCGCCAGAGGTACATCTCCACATGCCCTCCGACAATGTTAGAAGCACCGCCAGGATGCCGGCTTGGAGGGGAGAACCTTATTCCATCTTCAAGAAGCCGTCACTGTCTCGTCTTCTTGAGCATGACACACAACCTAACAAAATTTCAAAAAACAAACTAAAAATGGAGCCCTCCCGCCGACAAGGATCAAGATCCACCATGCCTCCATGGTCCAAGGACCATAGAAGATGAGGCGGACTGGTGGCGGCACCGGTGAGAGGCAGGGAAACCCTAGATGAGAGTTGGCACGAGGTAGAGCAAAGTGGTACGTGGGGGCTGCTTTTGATTAGGAAAAACATTTGCTTTCATCCGGTTGGTTTCTTCCTCCCGTAAACCGCTCCCTCTGCTCGACATGTGTTGGCCTGGCCCCACGCACCGCTCTCCACTCTCCTCATACATTCGCACGAACCACCTGCCGCACAAATCACATGTTTTACTCTACTTCATCCCCTGCCTTTTTCTCCCTCTTTTGCATCTCGCATTTCTCCGCTCCGGCAGCTCGTACCGTCGCCACGCACAACCCACTGCTG
>NC_041383.1:10367883-10387486 GCF_002162155.2 Triticum dicoccoides | reverse complement strand
GCTGTTGATGCGTCGTGGGGCACTGTGATGGAGCTGCAACGCGCAGGGGAGAGGGCGGAGGAGGAGGCAGCCGGTGCTGCGATGGAGGCACTGTTGCGCCGCTGGCGGCGCGACACTGAAGCTTTGTCGGCAGCCAATTAGGGTTGCTATGATGGAGCAACACCCGCGCGGTGGGGCGCTGCAGTGCAGCATACGGCGGCCGTCGGAGTGCTGTGATGTAGCACAGTCGCACCGGTGGCGGTGTTGCACTGAAGCTTCGTCGGAGGCCATGCGATGGAGCACCAAGCGATGGGGGCGCTGCAGTGAAGCATGCCACGACCGTCGGGGTGCTGTGAAGGAGCACCGCCACGCCGGTGACGGCACTGCACCGAAGCTTTGCTGGCGGCCACGGGTGCTGCAACGAGAGGTGCGACGGCAGCTGCGCGATGGGGCGCTGCAGTGCAACATACGGCGGCCGTCGGGGTGCTGTGATGTAGCAGCGCCGCACCTGTGACGGTGCTGCACTGAAGCTTCGTCGACGGCCATGCGATGGAGCACCACATGATGGGGTCGATGTAGTGAAGCATGCCGCGATCACCGGGGTGCTGCGGAAGAGCACCGCCACGCCAGTGACGGCACTACACTGAAGCTTCGCCGGCGGCCACGGGTGCTGCAACGAGAGGTGCGATGGCAGCCGCATGGTGGGGCGGTGCAGTGCAGCATACGGCAGCCGTCAGCGTGCTGCAATGGAGCGCTGCCTTGGCTACAATGGAGCGTCGTTGTGGTTGCAATGAAGCTTTGTCGGAGACATCGTCGGGGTGGCATCAATGTTTTTTTGTGCTTGGTGTTGCCATGGCCATGGCTGCAATGGAGCAGCATCCGAAGCTCCCATAGCGCTGCCCAGCGATGCAGCGTTGGGTGGTGGCTCTTGGAGCTGCGTTGCATCGCTTTCGACAGCTCCTGTGTCATGAGATCGTCGGACGGATTGCCAGGACGGGTGCTGTGTTGCTCTAATGGAATGAGATCAGACAAGGAAGACGTGAGGCGAGGCTGTATTGCTTGGATCAAATGGCCACCCAGCGCCGGATCAGACGGCTACTAGGCGGATGATTTCTTAGAGAAATCATCCGGTTGATTTGTAGCAGCCGCCTTTGATTAGTCGAACTTAATTTCGTTACTATGTTTGCGAGAAATACGTACTCTAGTAAACTAGAAGAGAAAATATACCTGAATCCTGATTAAACATCATTATTTAATAGCGAGTGTTATTGGCGTGCATGCAGATGATGGCATGGACGCGGTGGTTATTGTAGTGTCAATCGTAGGAGCTGTGGTGTTGGCGGCTGTGCTTTGGTGCATCCTCTCATGCTTCATGTGCAGAAGGAGAACTAGAAGCCATGACATCGTGACACGAACTGGAGGACCCAAAGAGTTCGAGTACCGTGTTCTGGCTGCTGCAACGGACGACTTCTCTGAGGCGAGGGTTATTGGGCAAGGTGCCTTTGGAGTAGTCTACAGGGGTACGCTGAGCTCCAACGGATCATCATGGGGCGCGTCCTTGAGAGAATTGGGTGGTCTATCATCAAAGGAATCATGTGCATCGTCCTCCAAGGAATCAGATAGCGGCGAGGTGGCTGTAAAGAAAATCTTGAATAAGATGAGGGGAGGAAATCTGGACTTCTTCACCGAAATGAACACCATTAGTGCAGCAAAGCTCAAAAATCTCGTCAAACTGAAAGGTTGGTGCTGTAGGAAACACAGCCGAAACATACTCGATTGCATGTGCTGGTGTTGTAGGAAGAAGAAACATGACGAGCTCTTCCTTGTCTATGAACTGGTGCCCAACGGAAATCTGCAGTACCACCTACACGAGAGTGAGCAAGTAATAGCATGGCCAACAAGGTACTATGCAGAACTAAGCAATTTCAGTGTGCATACAATTTTCTGTTGTTGCAAGGATTAATAATAGATTATATACTACTATTACTGACGTTTCACTTCTCTTTCTCTCCTAGAGGGAACCTCACTCATGCATTCAGGAATTTATTAAGTTGTATGTTTGTGTATCAGGTACCAAATTGTGAAAGGAATCGGCTCTGCTCTGGTTTACCTCCACCATGAGTGTGACCCTTACATTCTGCATAGAGATATCAAACCAGCCAACATACTCCTTGACAACAACTTCAATGCCAAGCTTGCTTACTTCGGGTTGTCAAGGGTTGGCAACCAGGACAATGCGACGTTGATGACACTCGCGCAAGGGACGGAAGGGTACATAGATCCAGAATGCAGGAAAGATGGGAAAGTCAAGTTCTACCCTAGATCTGACGTCTACAGCTTTGGAATCGTCCTACTAGACATTGTATGCACACGGAAGTCCAGGGAGCAAGTCTGGGAGCTATATAAAGGAGGCATGATCATCGAGGCTGTAGATGAAAGGTTGCATGGGGATGACTTTGATAGGTGGCAGACGCAGATGCAGCGTGTGGCCGTCCTAGGACTCTGGTGTTCTCTTCTTGATGGTGCCAAAAGGCCTACCATTCAGAAAGCAATGGAGTTCCTGGAACGTGATCATGAGCCGTTGCCTAACCTCAACTATGCGGTGAACTCTTGTGTACCCTCGACACATCATGATGCCTACACTAGTCGCTGCTCTGATGAGCAGACACTTATGTCAGATGTCAAGTAACAGCTAGATCTTTCAGTGAGCCGCATACATGACTTTTCCGGTATTCACGTGGACTACTTCATTATATATCCCACTCTCAACATTACTTGGTACAACATGGTGCATGCTAGCTTCTTATGCATCTCCTTGTTAATAATGTTGCGTCTCTCATCTGTTGCAAGGTCAGTATGTATCATGTGGATCACAATGCATGTGCTGACAGTGTGTCATGTCAAATCAACAGTTGAATTGAGCTGTTGATCTTTGTTGATCACCATGTATGCATGGTTACACATGTACTTGTTAATCTATCGTGGTTTGTAGGGTTCGCACATATTTCAATCAAAATCTACAATATGTCATGTTAAATGTACAATTGAATTGATCTATCAATTTTTGTTGATCACCATGTATGCATGCTTACACATATACTAGTCGCTTGATCGTGATTTGTAGAGTTCACACACATTTGCATGACAATTTTGATCATTAATTTGTTTGATACAATATTATTTATATGTCAGAAAAAATAACATAATTAGATTCACGTTAAAAGAAGTACTTGGTGTATAAATGACATGTAACTCATATTTTATGGACTAAATTAAAGATCATATTTTCTGTTTTTAAATCCACACAAGCCATAAAATCAGGATGGAGTAATATATAATGGTAACCTAAAGAAATATTCCCTCTTTCACAAATGTAAGATGTTTTAGATATTTTAATATGGACTACATACAAACTGAAATGAGCGAACGTGTTAGAGATATGACAGGCAAATCAACACGATGAAGAACAAAAAACAAGCAGGAGACACGAGATTAACATGGAAAACCCATCCAAGACGTATGGGAAAAAAACACGGGCGCCAGCAAGCAAATTTTCACTATATCGGGGAGGCTTCAAAAGCCGAAGATTTACAACTAATTAATTAATCCCGTGCGGCAGCTTACAAATGATATATATAACAAAGGTGACCTACATCAATACTGATCCGTGCCGCCTGAAATTAGCCTTTCTCTTTATACTTGATTTTGGATCACAACATAACAGAACGAACAAACACACTTAAATGCGTCTACATGCATTCAAATTTAAAACAAGTTAGAACATGTTATAATAGTGAGCGGGGGAAATATATACATATCCTTTGCCTATTGCAATAAGATATTATCTATTGTTAGTCATTGTTTGAAAGGAGAAAGTGACGAGGAGTGCCCATCTAATTTTTTTTCTTCCGGAACTCGTGTAATGTAACACGTCGTATTTTATTTTATACTACATGACAAACTGTTCTGTCTACGAAGTACTATATTGTACGAGAGTGGCGTTTTGGCTCCTAGGTGCATATGCACCCATTGTCAAAATACACATTTTGAAAAGTTTTAAAAAAAATCGAAACAAAAATCCCACGTGTATATCCGGACATTTCATGTGCCTTCACAAGGTTTCGGTGAAAAACGACGTTTTTTGTGGCTTGTGTAAAAAAGATAAAGAAATGCCTCGTGAATAGTTAGAATGAAGCATCAGAATTTGTCTTTTTTACACAAGCCACAAAAAACGTCGTTTTTCACTGAAACCTTGTGCACACACATAAAATGTTCGGATATACACGCGATATTTTTGTTCCGAATTTTTCAACTTTTCGAAATGTGTATTTCGATAATGAGTGCATATGCACCTAGGAGCCAAAGGCAATTACCGATATTGTACTAAATGTATTACAGATCTCAATTACTGTACAGTAAGTTTGTACTCCCTCCGTTCCAAAACAGATGACCCAACTTTGTACTAACTTTATACTATAATACAAAGTTGGGTCATCTGTTTTGGAACAGAGGGAGTATGTTTTATCAGATCCAGCAATCCACTACCATTGAAGAAACTAAAGTAGCAAATGTACAAGCAAACAGGCTACATGTGTACTGAAAGATTACTGAAGCATGGAGCTGTGATTCTCATCATCACTGACCAAGATAAAAGGACGTGTATCATTTCCTTGCTGATGAGCTGTGGCGCTGCTTATCGACTGAAGTTCATCTGGAAAAGTCCAAAACAACTCTCACTGTCAACCTTCGCTAGAGTAGGGTGCACATATATCTGATGCCATGTAAAATGTAAAAGGAGCCAAGGCAAGATGAATGCAACGATAAGTAAACGTTCATGCATTTTCCTATCGAACAACAACTAATGTAAACCTAAACTACTATGAATAATTATTTATTTATTTGCGAGCGAAACTACTATGAATATTATAAATACTAGTCAATTTTTTTATACTGCTCAGACAGTTGGCTCATCTTTGTCACATGTTTGGACATTTTGACAAGTATCCGTTCCTCAGTCACAGTCAAAGTCATCCATGGAGACTTTTCTATTTTTCCAAGGGTCCTGCTGTATTAATGCTAACTGGTTAGTTTGAGGCAAATATGGGGTCATTAGAAACTCCACTCTCGGTGGACTCTATGGTTCTTCAATATGTTCATCAACATGGTCCCCAAAACTTCTATTGTCGTAAACGTGTGATAAACAATAACACGAAGGCATGGGTTAGTGCTTGCCCTGTTTGATTGCACGCTTGCACATTAAGTGAGACAGAGCACGAGTGTCAGCATTAAGTAGAACACCGGACCTCAATATTTTTTTGACATCCCTTGAAGCTCAATATTTTTTCAACATTTATGTAGCGGCATGTAAATCTAATGGCGCAAGTGTATTTTGTTTTGGGCCATGTAGGCCTTCCTGTACAATTTCGTTACACGATGATGAAGCATTTTCTACCGTAAATTTCAGACTGTCTCGTGCTTTGGTAATTGAAACTATCATACTCAGTACAGGGAGAAACTATACAGGAGGCACAATACAACTTGTAGGAACATGACTTCTAGCTATCCTAATAAGAAATAAAACGAAGTTGGATCATACTATTTTCTTTTCCATTTGTACCATTGTGGAGATTAACATCAGGTCAAGCCTGAACTCTAAAGAATGCACAAGGTGTGGCAATTTTTTATTAAAGACTGAACTACCAAAATAAGCCACATAGAGATTGATTGGATTCTGATGAAACCAGCGGAACAAATGTAGAACAAACTAGTTACATTTGCTGTGAAACTAAGGTATAGAGTTGTGATTCTCATCATTGACCGAGATAAAAGGGCGCATACCATTTGCTTGTCAACGAGCTGTGGCGCTACTTCATTGAAGTTCATCCGGCAAAAGCCAAACAATTTCCAAGGTTTGATGGTCAAACATTGCAACAGTAAGCTGCACATGCGGGATCCTATTGCCTCGTATGTAAAATGTAAAAGGAATCCAATGGAAGACAAATGCAAAGAAATTAAATATTCATTTTGCTATGGGGCAATAATCAATTTGAACCTATTGCGAATATTACAAATACTGGCAAAAAATCATGCTGTCCTTGTCAAATATTTGGACATTTAGACAAGTACCTGTGTCACCCATCCACAGTCACAGTCAAAGTCATCCATGGAGACTTTTCAAGTTTGCCAAGAATCTCCACAAGACTTGGCAGAGGCAAGCCAAGTTAAATTTGTCCAGAGACCGACTAACAGCTTACCTCATCAATCCCAGCCATGGACACTGCCATATCTGCAGTTGCAGGTGAACTTCTGAGCCAGTTCATCTCCTTCCTAATGAACAAGTACAACTCCTTGAGCCATGCCCAATCAGAGGAGAATGTAGTGGAGAGGTTGCAACACCTCCTGATGAGAGCAAGCACCATTGTTGAGGAGGCAGACACGCGATACATAACCAACTCCGGGATGATGATGCAGCTTAAGACGCTCTTAGAGGCCATGTGCCGAGGATACTGTGTGCTGAACAGCTCAAGGTACATGCCCTCCAAGACAGTGCCGGCTTCGAGGAGGTTAGCATCAACGACTCATCTAGAAACAACTTATATTTAGCGAAGCGCTCTCGAACAACAAATGTTAAGGCCACGTGCCTCGAGTCACATGGTGCCTTAGAAAGCTTAGAAACTGTTGTTGTTAACATCGCAGAATTTGTTGTGCTTCTGGGTAGATTTGATCGTATGTCTCATAGGCCATACGATGTTTATCTTTACACCAACAACTTCATGTTTGGGCGACACGCTGAAAAGTTGAGCTTGTTGTTACAGCAGAACGACCCTCCTAGTAATCATGCACTGACAGTTCTCCCGATCATAGGTGGTAAACTAACTAGGAAGAAAACTTTGGTTGCTCATGTGTGCGGCGATGAAAGGGTTTGCTCACGCTTCTCCTCTATATTGCACTTGGATGGAGACAACCTTTTGAGAATACTTGATCATCGAAGGACCATGGAAGGTATGACGTTGGTAGTTATTGAGTTTGCTTCTGATGTAGATGACAATGACTGGAAAAAGTTCCACTCGTTTTTCATAAGGATGGACAGAGGAAGCAAGATGATTATCATAAGTAAACTTAAAAGATTAGCCCGGTTTGGATCGGTGAAACCAATTTTCCTAAGCCTTCTGTCTGACGACGAATTGAGGTACCTTTTCAAGAAGCTGGCATTCGGAAGTGTAGACCCTGCAGAAGATCGATTTTTTTTGAAACTATGATGATTTTTATAGTAAATTCGGAAACTATACACCTTAATGCAGAAAAATCAAAAGTATCACCCTGTCGGCCTCCGGTTGGCCGAAGAGGGACTTTTCGGCCTACCATTGGCTGAAGAGGGACTTTTCGGCCAACCATTGGGCTAAAAGGACTTTTCGGCCAATAGTTGGCCAAAGAGTCCCTCTTCGGCCAACACCAGCTCTACTGTTTTAGAAAATTCATATCAATTAGGATTTTTAGTATTTTAATTTGATTCTTTTTACATTAGATTAGAAATTTTATGAAGTTTCTGTAGACATCAAGTTTGACTAGATTTGGAAGTTTGAATTTGAATTTTCATGAATTTTCTCAAATCACTAGATTGCCTATAATTTGAGCTAGGAGAATTCTTTTTAGATGGTTCTTCTTGCTACTGGTTCTTTGTGACTGTGTTTATCAGTAGTAATTAATTGGTGAGTTTTAGGATGTTTTTACGAAAATAGTTCTGTTTTAGTGTTTTATAGGTTTTGTGCTATTTCTTTTAATTTAATTGCTTTAAATTGTTTTCTTTATTTTTTGACAGATTCTTTTAGTTTCTGTTAAGTTATTAGTAGATATTTTATTTGTAGTATTTTTTTGTATTTTGTTTCTTTTATCCTCCATTTTCTTTCCCGTCGTTCTTTCCCTCCATTTTCTCCCGCTATTTTCTATGCCGCCATTTTCTCCCGCCATTCTTTGCCGCCATTTTCTCCCGCTATTCTCTGCCGCCATTCTTTGCTGCCATTTTATCTTGCCATTTTCTTTCCCGTCATTTTATTTACGGCCATTCTCTCCCTTCATTTTCTCCCGCCATTTTATTTCCTGTCATTATCTCCCGCCATTTTCTTTCCCGCCATTCTCTCCCGCCATCTTCTTTCTCGCCATCTTCTTTCTCGCCATCTTCACTTCTCAACTTATAAAACGAGCCCCATGGTGTCCATGACCATAGATAACATCGTCTAACACAGTCTGTGTCTCCTGCGTCGGTGCTGCTGGTAGAGTGTGAAACACTGTCTGAGAGAAGTCATAAGTGTTTACAGCTTCGTCATCATCATCGGAGTGTTTCACACTTATGACTTCTCTCACACAGTGTTTCACACTCCACATGAAGGCATCATAGTCATCCTTCGTCGATGCATCACTCCTTAGCGTGGCGGGAGAGAATGGCGGGAAAAAAATGGCAGGAGAGAATGGCGGGAGAAAATGGCGGCAAAGAAGATGGCGGGAAAGAAAATAGAGGGAAAAAGATTGCGGAAAAGTATTTTTTTCATGTATAAAACGGCAATGGTTGTACAGGATTTATAGGGAACTTTTAAATATAAACTCCTATGAAGCTCAAAACAAGTTTTCTAGTAGGATAAAAGAAATAAAATACAAAAAAAATACTACAAAAAATAGCTACAGATAGCTATTGTATGCTGTCAGATCAGCATCTATCTACTCCGGTGATTTGTCCAGTATGCGGCAATGAGCCTGAGGATCTGCGCCATATGATGTTTGCGTGCGAAAGAGCCAAGGCTGTGTGGAAGGAGCTGGTGCTGGAAACATCGATCGCGAATGCAGCAGCCCATGAGCAGTCAGGTTCGGTAATCTTGGAGAAACTTCTTTGCTCTGAGCTACCAGGAGAGGTAAAACTACCAATTGATAATGGTGTGGAAACAGTTATGGTGACTGGATGGTATTTATGGTGGGATCGCCGGAAGATCAGTCACCAGGAGAATGTTGGTAGCCCAGTTGGTTCAGCTATGAGCATTTGTGGTTTCGTGGCAAACTCACTGGCTGCCAAGGCAAAGGAACCTACAAAACAGATTAGATGGGTGAGACCAGCTAAAGGGGTGATTAAACTCAATGTTGACGCGAGCTATCATGTGGATGAGGGCGCGGGAGCAACTAGAGATGTCTTGCGAGATAGCTCAGGAGCGTTTATTGCTGCCTCTTGTTCCTTTCGACAGTATGCCATGGATGTTCCCTCTATGGAAGCATTAGCACTCTTGGAAGGACTGCGATTGGCAGAGCATTTGGGTATTTATGCATTGGTTGTGGAGTCCGACTCACTTGAGATAGTACAAGCTATGAATGATCCTTCGGAGTACCGTGCTTCGGCTGCGGTGTTGACGGATGATTGCCGACAGGTGTTGAGTTCCTTTGGCAGGGCGACGATTGTTCACTGTGCTAGGGAGAGTAATGGGGTAGCGCATTGGCTAGCCAAGACTAGTTATAGAAGGAAGTTAAATGAGGTCTGGCAAGAGCATCCCCTGATTTCTTAATTCTCTCCCTTGTACTAACATGATTATTATGTAATAAAGGTCGCCGAAGTTCAAAAGAACCCTATATCTGGGCCGCTCCTACGGATAAGCCGGCTAATTTCCCTGAGAAATCAGTCGGGTCCTCGGCTGTCGGATCCAACACTAGCCACCTATTGGATCCGGTCAACGCATCATGCTACAACGTACGACAACACCATCATTGGCGGGATAGAACCGTTGCACTGCAGCTCCGTCGCCATGCCGAAGTGTTGCGCTGCAGCTCTGTCCACTCGCCGGCATGTTGTGCTGCAGCACCCCCTCCCCGCTCCGCCCCCCGAGCCGCCGAAGACGTTGCATCGAGCCACTACGACCCTGGAACAAGCCACCGACGAGCGCTGCGATGCAGCACCAGAGAAACTCGTCACACGTGTGCTGCATTGGAGCACAGGGGAACCACCAACGAGCACTCCATTGTAGTACCACTGCCTGCGACATGTAGCACCAGTAGCGACACCAACGTTGCAACGCATCAGAGCGATTGTGAACGGGTTGTTGCGTCGCAGCACACGGCCGTTGGTACGTCTCCAACGTATCTATAATTTTTGATTGTTCCATGCTATTATATTACCCGTTTTGGATGTTTATGGGCTTTACTTTACAAATTTATATCATTTTTGGGACTAACCTACTAACCGTAGGCCCGTATTGATGTTTTTTTGCCTATTTTAATGTTTCGAAGAAAAGGAATATCAAACGGAGTCCAAACGGAATGAAACCTTCGGGAGCGTGATTTTTGGAACAAACGTGATCCAGAGGACTTGGAGTGCAAGTCAACGATCTGCCGAGGTAGCCACGAGGGTGGAGGGCGCGCACACCCCTACAAGGCGCGCCCCCTATCGCGTGGGCCCCTCGGGCGGCCACCGACCTACTTCTTCCTCCTATATATATACCCACGTACCCCGAAAACATCAGGGGAGCCAACGAAAAACTATTTCCACCGCCGTAACCTTCTGTATCCGCGAGATCCCATCTTGGAGCCTTCGCCGGTGCTCCGCTGAAGGGGGAATCGACCATGGAGGGCTTCTACATCAACACCATAGCCCCTCTGATGAGTTGTGAGTAGTTTACCATAGACCTTCGGGTCCATAGTTATTAGTTAGATGGCTTCTTCTCTCTTTTTGGATCTCAATACCATGTTCTCCTCGATCTTCTTGGAGATCTACTCGATGTAACTCTTTTTGCGGTGTGTTTGTCGAGATCCGATGAATTGTGGGTTTATGATCAAGTTTATCTATGAGAAATATTTGAACCTCCTCTGAATTCTTTTATGTGTGATTAAGTTATCTTTGCAAGTCTCTTCGAATTATAAGTTTGGTTTGGCCTACTAGATTGATCTTTCTTGCAATGGGAGAAGTGCTTAGCTTTGGGTTCAATCTTGCGGTGTTCTTTCCTAGTGACAGCAGGGGCAGCAAGGCACGTATTGTATTGTTGCCATCGAGGATAAAAAGATGGGGTTTATATCATATTGCATGAGTTTGTCCCTCTACATCATGTCATCTTTCTTAATGCGTTACTCTGTTCTTTATGAACTTAATACTCTAGATGCATGCTGGATAGCGGTCGATGTGTGGAGTAATAGTAGTAGATGCAGGCAGGAGTCGGTCTACTTGTCGCGGACGTGATGCCTATATACATGATCATGCCTAGATAATCTCATAATTATTCACTTTTCTATCAATTGCTCGATAGTAATTTGTTCACCCACCATAATACTTATGCTATCTTGAGAGAAGCCACTAGTGAAACCTATGGCCCCGGGTCTATCTTTTATCATATAAGCTTTCAATCTATTTTTATTTGCATCTTTACTTTTCCAATCTATATTATAAAATACCAAAAATTTATTTATTTTATCATACTATCTCTATCAGATCTCACTTTCGCAAGTGACCGTGAAGGGATTGACAACCCCTTTCATGCATTGGTTGTGAGTTCTTTGTTTGTTTGTGTAGGTGTGTGGGACTTTTGAGGAGCCTCCTACTGGATTGATACCTTGGTTCTCAAAAATTGAGGGAAATACTTACACTACTATTGCTGCATAACCCTTTCCTCTTCAAGGAAAACCAACGCAAGCTCAAGACGTAGCAAGAAGGATTTCTGGCGCCGTTGCCGGGGAGGTCTTCGCTCAAGTCAAGACATACCAAGTACCCATCAAAAACTCATCTCCCTCTCATTTACATTATTTGCCATTTGCCTCTCGTTTTCCTCTCCCCCACTTCACCCTTGACGTTTTATTCGCCCTCTCTTTCCGAATCTCCTCTCTCTCTCTCTCTTTCGCTTGCCTTTTTCTGTTTGCTTGTGTGTTGGATTACTTGTCGCGATAGCGCAAGATAATACCAAATTGTGTGATTTCTCCAATACCAATAATAATGATTTCCTTAGTACTCCGATTGCTCCTCTTAATGATGTTGAGTCTTGTGAAATCAACACTGCTTTGCTGAATCTTGTTATGAAAGATCAATTCGCCGGCCTTCCTAGTGAAGATGCCGCTATCCATCTAAACAACTTTGTTGATTTGTGTGATATGCAAAAGAAGAAATATATGGATAATGATATTGTTAAATTGAAATTATTTCCGTTTTCACTTAGAGATTGTGCTAAAGTTTGGTTTTTGTCTTTGCCTAAAAATAGTATTGATTCTTGGAACAAGTGTAAAGATGCTTTTATCTCTAAGTATTTTCCTCCCGCTAAGATCATCACTCTTAGGAACAATATTATGAATTTTAAACAACTTGATCATGAGCATGTTGCCCAATCTTGGAAAAGAATGAAATTGATGATTCGCAATTGCCCTACTCATGGTTTGAATTTATGGATGATCATACAAAACTTTTATGCCGGATTGAATTTTGCTTCTAGAAATCTTTTAGATTCGGCCGTGGGAGGCACGTTTATGGAAATCACTTTAGGAGATGCTACAAAACTCCTTGATAATATTATGGATAATTATTCTCAATGGCACATCGAAAGATCTATTAGTAAAAAAGTGCATGCTATAGAAGAAATTAATGTTTTGAGTGAAAAGATGGATGAACTTATGAAATTGTTTGCTACTAAGAGTGCTTCTATTGATCCCAATGATATGTCGTTGTCTACTTTGATTGAGAATAATAATGAGTCTATGGATTTGAATTTTGTTGGTAGGAATAGTTTCGGAAACAATGCTTATAGAGGAAACTTTAATCGTAGACCGTTCCCTAGTAATTCCTCTAATAATTATGGAAATTCCTACAATAATTCTTATGGTAATTTTAATAAGATGCCCTCTGATTTTTAGAATAGTGTGAAAGAATTTATGATCTCTCAAAAGAATTTTAATGCCTTGCTTGAAGAAAAATTGCTCAAAGTTGATGATTTGGCTAGGAACGTTGATATACTCTCGCTTGATGTTGATTCTTTGAAACTTAGATCTACTTCTCCTAAGCATGATATCAATGAGTCTCTCAAAGCAATGAGAGTGTCCATTGATGAGTGCAAAGAAAGAACCGCTAGATTGCGTGCTAAGAAAGATTGCTTTGTAAAGGCGTGTTCTTCTAGTTTCCATGAAAATAATGATGAAGATCTTAAAGTTATTGATGTGTCCCTTATTAGATCTTTGTTTTGCAATATGAATCTTAATAATAATGGGACTGGAGACGAGTCAACTTTAGTTAAAAGGCGTCCCAATGATTCAGAGTTTTTAGATCTTGATGCTAAATTTGGTAAAAGTGGGATTGGAGAGGTCAAGACTTTAAATAGCATTGAACCCACTATCTTGGATTTCAAGGAATTTGATTATGATAATTGTTCTTTAGAAGGTTGTATTTCCTTGTTGCAATCCGTTGTGAATTCTCCTCATGCTTATAGTCAAAATAAAGCTTTTACCAAACATAATGTTGATGCCTTGATGCAATCTTTTGATGAAAAACTTAATTTGGAAGTTTCTATACCTAGAAAACTTAATGATGAGTGGGAACCTACTATAAAGATTAAAATTAAAGATCATGAGTGTTATGCTTTATGTAATTTGGGTGCTAGTGTTTCCATGACTCCGAAAACTTTATGTGATATTCTAGGTTTCCATGATCTTGATGATTTCTCTTTAAATTTGCACCTTGCAGATTTCACCATTAAAAAGCCAATGGGAAGGATCAATGATGTTCTCATTGTTGCAACTAGAAATTTGGTGCCCGTAGATATTATCGTTCTTGATATAGATTGCAATCTTTCTTGCCCTATTATTCTTGGTAGACCTTTCCTTAGAACGATTGGCGCAATTATTGATATAAAGGAAGGGAATATTAGATTCCAATTTCCATTAAGGAAAGGCATGGAGCACTTTCTAAGAAAGAAAGTTAAATTACCTTATGAATCTATCATGCGAGCTACTTATGAATTGAGTGCCAAAGATGGCACTACTTAGATCTATCCTCGCTTTTATGCCTAGCTAGGGGCGTTAAACGATAGCGCTAGTTGGGAGGCAACCCAATTTTATTTGTGTTTTTTGTTTTTGTTTCTGTTTAGTAATAAATTTTGCATCTACCTTCTGTTTAGATGTGTTTTTATGTTAGTGTTTGTGCCAAGTAGAACCTATAGGATAACCTATGGTGATAGTTAATTTGACTCTGTTGAAAAACAAAAACTTTGCACGCACGGAATTAGTTTTGTTAAATCACAGAAACGTGCTTTTGCGTTGATTCTTTTTGCTGTAGATCAATAGACAAATTGTCCAGGACTTCCTATTTTTGTAGGATTTTTAGAGTTCCAGAAGTATTCGTGGGTTACAGATTGCTACAGACTGTTCTGTTTTTGACAGATTCTGTTTTTCGTGTGTTGTTTGCTTATTTTGATGCATATATGGCTAGTATTAAGTGGTATGAACCATAGAGAACTTGGAATACAGTAGGTTTAACACAAATATAAATAAAGAATGATTTCATTACAGTACCTTATGTGGTGGTTTTGCTTTCTTTCACTAACGGAGCTTATGAGATTTCCTGTTGAGTTTTGTGTTGTGAAGTTTTCAAGTCTTGAGTAAAGATTTGATGGACTATGGAATAAGGCGTGGCAAAAGCCTAAGCTTGGGGATGCCCATGGCACCCCAAGATATTCAAGAATAGCCAAAAGCCTAAGCTTGGGGCTGCCCCCGGAAGGCATCCCCTCTTTCGTCTTCGTTCATTGGTAACTTTACTTGGAGCTATATTTTTATTCGTCACATGATATGTGTTTTGCTTGGAGCGTCTTGTATGATATTAGTGTTTGCTTTTTGGTTTACCACAATCATCCTTGCTGTACACACCTTTTGGAAGAAGCCCACTTGATTAGAATTTACTAGAATACTCTATGCGCTTCACTTATATCTTTTGAGCTAGATAGTATTTGCTCTAGTGCTTCACTTATATCTTTTAGAGCACGACGGTGGCTTAATTTTGTAGAAATTGTTAGTCTCTCATGCTTCACTTATATTATTTTGAGAGTCTCTTAGAACAACATGGTATTTGCTATGATTACGAATTTGGTCCTAGAATGATGAGCATCCAAGTTGGGTATGGATAAAACTATCATATAAAGTGCATTAAACACTAGGATCAATTTGATGCTTAATAATTGTTTTGAGATATAAAGGTGGTAATAATAGAGTCATGCTAGTGGATAATTATAAAATTGAGAAATACTTGTGTTGAAGTTGGCAAGTCCCGTGGCATGCACGTATGGTAAAAGTTGTGTGACAAATTTGTTGCATGAGGTGCTCTTTTGATTGCCTTCCTTATGAGTGGAGGTCGGGATCGCGCGATGGTTAACTCCTACCAACCCTTCCCCTAGGAGCATGCGTAGTAGTACTTTGCTTCGAGGGCAAGTAAACTTTTGCAATAAGTATATGAGTTCTTTATGACTAATGTGAGTCCATGGATATACGCACACTCACCCTTCTTCCACTTTGCTAGCCTCTATTATACCGCGCAACTTTCGCTGGTATCATGCACCCATTATTTACCTTCCTCAAAACAGCCACAATACCTACCTATTATGGTATTTCCATAGCCATTTCAAGATATATTGCCATGCAACTTTCCATCGTTCCGTTATTGTGACACGCATCATCATTGTCATATTGCTCTTTGCATGATCATGTAGTTGACATCGTATTTGTGGCAAAGCCACCTTCATAATTTTCATACTTGTTGCTCTTGATTCATTGCATATCCCGGTACACCGCCGGAGGCATTCATATAGAGTCATATCTTGTTCTAGTTTTGAGTTGTAATTCTTAAGTTGTAAATCAATAAAAGTGTGATGATCTTCATTATTAGAGCATTGTCCCAGTGAGGAAAGGATGATGGAGACTATGATTCCTCCACAAGTCGGGATGAGACTTCGGACTTTAAAAAAAGAAAAAAAGAAAAAGGCCAAAAAAAGAGAAAGGCCAAAGAAAAAAAAGGGAAAAGAAAAAAAAAGAAAAAAAAGAGAAAAGAAAAAAATAATGAAAGAAACAAAGAGAAGGGACAATGCTACTATCCTTTTTACCACACTTGTGCTTCAAAGTAGCACCATGATTTTCATGATAGAGAGTCTCCTATGTTGTCACTTTCATATACTAAGTGGGAATTTTTTATTATAGAACTTGGCTTGTATATTCCAATGATGGGCTTCCTCAAAATGCCACAGGTCTTCATGAGCAAGCAAGTTGGATGCACACCCACTGAGTTTCTTTTGTTGATCTTTCGTATATTTATAGCTCTAGTGCATCCATTGCATGGCAATCCCTACTCACTCACATTGATATCTATTGATGGGCATCTCCATAGCCCGTTGATACGCCTAGTTGATGTGAGACTATCTTCTCCCTTTTTGTCCTCACAACCACCACCATATACCACCATAGTGCTATGTCCATGGCTTGCACTCATGTATTGCGTAAGAGTTGAAAAAGCTGAAGCGCGTTAAAAAGTATGAACCAATTGCTTGGCTGAAACCGGGGTTGTACATGATGGGAGTATTTTGTGTAATGAAAATGAAGCATGGCCTAACTATATGATTTTGTAGGGATAAGCTTTCTTTGGCTATGCTATTTTGATAGGACATGATTATTTGTTAGTATGCTTCGAAGTATTATTATTTTTATGTTTTATAAGCTTTTATCTTGAATCATTTGGATCTGAACTATCATGCCATAATAAAGAAAATTACATTGAGAATTATGCTAGGTAGCATTCCACATAAAAATTCTATTTTTATCATTTACCTACTCGAGGACGAGCAGGAATTAAGCTTGGGGATGCTTGATACGTCTCCAACGTATCTATAAGTTTTCATTATTCCATGCTATTATATTACCCATTTTGGATGTTTATGGGCTTAATTTACACATTTATATCATTTTTGGGACTAACCTACTAACCGGAGGCCCAACCCGTATTGTTGTTTTTTTGCCTATTTCAGTGTTTCGAAGAAAAGGAATATCAAACGGAGTCCAAACGGAATGAAACCTTCGGGAGCGTGATTTTTGGAACAAACGTTATCCAGAGGACTTGGAGTGCAAGTCAAGAAGCAGCCGAGGCGGCCACGAGGGTGGAGGGCGCGCCCACCCCTACAGGGCGCACCCCCTATCTTGTGGCCCCTCTGGCGGCCACCGACCTACTTCTTCCTCCTATATATACCCACGTACCCCGAAAACATCAGGGGAGCCAACGAAAAACTATTTCCACCGCCGTAACCTTCTGTATCCGCGAGATCCCATCTTGGAGCCTTTGTCGACGCTCCGCCGGAGGGGAAATCAACCACGGAGGGCTTCTACATCAACACCATAGCCCCTCCGATGAGTTGTGAGTAGTTTACCACAGACCTTCGGGTCCATAGTTATTAGCTAGATGACTTCTTCTCTCTTTTTGGATCTCAATACCATGTTCTAATCGATCTTCTTGGAGATCTATTCGATGTAACGCATTTTGCAGTGTGTTTGTCGAGATCCGATGAATTGTGGGTTTATGATCAAGTTTATCTATGAGAAATATTTGAATCTCCTCTGAATTCTTTGATGTGTGATTAAGTTATCTTTGCAAGTCTCTTTGAATTATCAGTTTGGTTTGGCCTACTAGATTGATTTTTCTTGCAATGGGAGAAGTGCTTAGCTTTGGGTTCAATCTTGCGGTGTCCTTTCCCAGTGACAGCAGGGGCAGCAAGGCACGTATTGTATTGTTGCCATCGAGGATAAAAAGATGGGGTTTATATCATATTGCATGAGTTTATCCCTCTACATCATGTCATCTTTCTTAATGCGTTACTCTGTTCTTTATGAACTTAATACTCTAGATGCATGCTGGATAGCGGTCGATGTGTGGAGTAATAGTAGTAGATGCAGGCAGGAGTCGGTCTATCATACTATCTCTATCAGATCTCACTTTCGCAAGTGGCCGTGAAGGGATTGACAACCCCTTTATTGCGTTGGTTGCGAGTTCTTTGTTTGTTTGTGTAGGTGCGTGGGACTTTTGAGGAGCCTCCTACTGGATTGATACCTTGGTTCTCAAAAACTGAGGGAAATTCTTACGCTACTATTGCTGCATCACCGTTTCCTCTTCAAGGAAAATCAACGCAAGCTCAAGACGTAGCAGCCGCCGACAAGCGTCGTACCGCCTCGTCGCGGCAGCACAAAAAGAAGCAGTCGCCCTCTCGCCTGCGTGTTGCGTCACAGCAGAGCACCGAGTGTCATCCGCGCTTGGGGTTGTAGGCCATGGCTGTGCCCGCTCCCCTCTGGTTCGCAACAGCGGCACGGGGTGGTGATGCCATGGGAGCTCCTCTGTTGAGTGGGGGTGAACCGAGGTGGAGGCGGAAATGTGTGGAGGAGAGATGACATGAAGAAATAAGGTCACGTCGACTGGAGGGGAAGCGGTGGATGGGCCAGGGACACGTGTTGACTCTAGCACGTGGTTCACGCCCGTGATAGATCAATGGAAATTAAAACAATGCAAATGTGTATAGAAAAATGCTGACCATCTATTAAAAATGGATGAGTTTTTTATCATGTATATAAGTTTTTTAACCAAGCATTGGGAGAAACTGTTGAAAAAGTATTTGAAAAAATGTTAAATATGTATAGAAAAAATTGTTGATGATTTATTAAAAAATGAGGATTTTTCTAATAATGTCTATAAAAAAGTTAATGAAGCACTTGAATAAATGTTAACTAGTATTTTAAATGTTTTAATCAAGCATCTAAAAAATGTTAAATATGCATAGAAAGTTGTTGACCATGTATTAAAAAAATGTTAATATTTCATTTTGAATACATTAGTCGAGCACTTAAAAAAAGTTAAAATGTGCATAGATTTTTTTATATTGTATTGAAAAAAATGTAGATCAAGCATTTCAAAATTTTCAAAAATGTGTATAAATTTTTTGACCATGTATTAAAATTTTAGAATGGTATTGAAAAAATGTTAAACATTTATTTGAAAATGTTGTTGACATATAAAAAAATTATAATGAAAATAAAAGAAACTAAGAAAACCAAAAAAGAAAAAAATAAACCAAAAAGATAAAAAAACGAAAAGCAAAACTAAGCCAAAAAATGTAGAAATAATAAAAAAGAATGAAAACATAACAAAAAAAGAGAAGAAATAAAAAAACATTGAAAGCGGAAGAAAAAAAATGAAAACAAAAAATAGAGAAGTAAAAAACAAAATAAACGAACAACAGAAAAGGGAAAATGCCGAATAAAAAAGAAAATGGAGAAAATAAAAGAAAGAACTAAAAAAATTAGAAAACCAGTGTAAAGCCAATTATTTTCCTTCTAGTAGGTTGCGCCCAAGTAGTTTAATACGAACGGGATGTAGTCCTAGTGGTTACCAATGTAATGAAGCAACTTGGGGGTCCCAAGTTTGATCCTCGCGCGCTCCCCTTTTACTCTGTTTTTTAAAAGAAATTGACTAATGGACTGTCCCGATCAGAGCAAACACTTCAGCGAGAGATCACTACGTCTCGCTGAACGTGAGACATAGCTCTCGCGCTCAAAATTTGCCCTCACCATGCTCATAACAAAAGATTACATTTTCAAAAGTGACCCACTC
>NC_041383.1:10326348-10367418 GCF_002162155.2 Triticum dicoccoides | reverse complement strand
TTTAGAATTTCGATTTTCCTAGCCCACGTAAAACTGATAAGAAGATCACTTGCAGATGGGCTAGTTGCCTGCCATGCAAAGTATGCGCTTTTTTTGGGGAAAAATTCAATCACAGCAATACAACAAACACAAAAAATAATAAAAATTACATCTAGACATGTAAAACCAACCCAAGGGATTCGCCACCGGGCATTGATCCAAGTGCATACCTGAGGAGAGGAGGGAGCGTCGAGCCTCCACTGTCGTGCCTACACCTCCGCCAGCCGATCGCCATGGCAGAGGCGACCGATTCATTTCCCCTGTATTTCCTTGGGAAAGCGACCGTTGTCACTCGCTCTGTCGGTCTCTCAATGAGTCATTCAATCCAACCGATTGCACGTCTCACCGCCTTCACCCTGCGTAGTATCGCTCACCCCCTTTCTCACATCCTCTCATTCTTTCCGTTCGGGATTTCAACAAGACAACCACACATGGAACCCGCTCCTGCCCTCCCCTCTGGCTCCACGCCAATAGGCCGGCCGCACGCCCCTGCACGACTGCCGTAGAACCTGCTCCTCTCTCCCCTCTAGCACCTATGTACATGTATTTAGGGCGAATGACGATCACGATGATAGCCACGTGGAAGACTTTGGCGGTGGTCGCATAGTGGACGGTTAGACTGTGTCACACATCCCGGCTATGGTCGGGCTCCATGTGTTGCTCCAATACTATAGCTGGTTGCGATCCCATGTGTTATTGTCTGTAGATTTTTTTGGGAATTAAGTTCTACATAATCACAGATGAAGAAAAGTTTAATTCCTAAAAAATAACTTGACTATGTGCCGCTAACTGCGAGGCACACCGCGGCCTCGCCTACAGGGCGTGGTGGTGGGTCGACCCAGTAGGACATGACTCGTCAGGTAGATGTCATGTTGACGTCACTCATTTGTTTTACTTTCATTTACATTTTAAATGCATATATACCAATATAAAAAGATCCAAAGGGCTGGATCGAACTAATCTCGGCAGTCAAACCAGGTCAATCCGACGACTCAGTGTTCTCCAGTGGTGAGGCATCAACATGTTTAGCTTGCAATTAATACCATATCAAATATCAGTGCCAATGTTTATCACATAATTAAAGTGCAAATAATATCTTACCTCATCTATGCAAGAAATTAATATAGTGCTTAATATCAACATGCATTGCACATATGCATTTACTAGTATATTCTTAAAACATAAATTTACTTAAGAAAAATTTAAACCTAGATTTAAAAAATATGTTTACCTAATATAAAAATTGCTAGCATAGTTCAAAAATAAGTTGATAACTTTCAAAAAACAACGTTCATGCAAATAAGAAAATGTTCCCTTTTCAGAAAAATGAATGCAAATTTTCTAAAAAAAATGTGTATACAATGTAAAATAATGTTTGCATACTCTAAAAGAATGTTTTGTACTATTAAGAAAATTTATGTGACATTTTATAGAAATATCCAGATTTTCAAAAAAATATTCTTGACATTTTACAAAATATTATACAATCTGTAAAAAGTTTGCATTGGTTGGAAAATATTTATTTCAACTAAAAATGTACGTGAAGTTTTTGAGAAATAATTATTTGCTACAGAAAATTGTTCCTGAATTAAAAAAATGTTATTCAACGAAAAAAATAATTTGCTAGGTTTAGAAAAATATACAACAGCTATTTGAAAATATTCTACATGTATTTAGAAAAAGTGTTTAAACATGTACTTTTAAAATAGTATATCATGTATTCAAAAAATGTCCAACTTTTATCACAAAACAATTCACGCGTATTAGAACATGCACATAGTGTTCTGAGAAAGAGACATGTGTTGAGAAAGCCCTTGATGAAATCCGACAAATAAACAAAAAGAAAAAACCGAAAAAACCAAAGAAAACGAAGAACAAAAGAAACAATAGAAAACCAAAGTATAGCAAATAAAGGAAGAAATAAACCAATGAGAAAAATAAGAAAACTGGAGCAGAATGAAGAACAAAACCAAAACAAAAATCCTGGTGAAAAAATATAAAATCAAAGAAAAAAGAAAAGGTAAAAGGAAAAGAAAGTAATAATCATAGAAAATCGGAGCTGAACGAACCTACACCATGCCGCGAACAAACCGCACTACTTATTCCACGTGCCAGGTTTTGCCTGTAGGTGGTTCCTACTAGGAATTGGTACGGGCAACTTATACGATTTCCATTGAGATTCATTAATGGCTTTGTGTTTGTTGCTGGGCTGGGATATAGAGGCCTGGCTATATGCCGCTTACAAAGAGGCACAACGCCGCGTCGCCTACAAGGCGCGATGGTGAGACGTCCAGTAGGACGTGCCGTTATGCTGCTGTCGCCAGATATTTCCATTTTTTATTCTATTTATATTTTATATTAAATGCATATATTTTCAAAATAATTTTATTTAAGAAATACTAAAACGTGAATTAAAAAATGGTAACTTAGTATAAAGAATTTGTTAGCATAGTTTTAAGAAATGTTGATAACTTTCAAACAGAATGTTGGTAACAATGAAAAAATGTTCCCGTGTTTCAAAATTTTGAAGAAAATGTGTATACAATGAAGAAAAACCTTTTGTGTAATGTAAAAAAAATGTTTCCTACCAGTAGAAAAATTTGTTATCTTTTATGAAAATATTCTACCATTTCAGAAAAATGTTCATGATATACTCCTATACTGATAAGAGAATGTCTATTTCCATCAGAAAATCTTTGTGCCATTTTAAAACTGCGTGTTTCCAAAAAGTATCGATGAAATTAGCATTTTATAATACAATGCATAAAAATGTTCGCATTGTTAAAAATACATATGCTGTCATTAAAAAAATGTACGACACATATTTGGAAAAAGTTACAATCTATTCAAAAAAGTGTTCAAAACATGTACTCTAGAAAATGGACATCATGTATCTGAAACATGTCAAACATTTATCATAAAAATGTATCATGCGTGATCTAAACATGTACACTGTGTGCTGAGAAAAAGTAGACATTTTTTGAAGAAATAAAACTGAGAAAAACCGACACAGGAAAAATAATAATAGCAAAAAAACAAAATATAACGAACAAAACCAAAAAAGAAACAAAGAAAGCCAAATATAATGAAGAAAAGAAAAACAATGAGAAAAATAAAAAACTCAAGAAAACCAGTAAAAAACAAAGGAAAAAGAAAAGGAGAAAAGTACGTAGAAAACCGGACCTGAACAAACCTACACGGCGCAGGTCACAAAATAAATAGTCATGTTTTTCTGGAAACAATACCCAAAATAATAGAAAAATTGCAATGCCCATAAAAAACATTGATGTTGCTTAGAAACGTAGAGCAGTAACACTCAGCGACTGACACAATTGGGCTCAGCCTATATAGCGATTGCTATGTGTGTCATGTCGACAATACTACGTACAATCCGGTTTTTTCTCAAAAAAAAAAAAGCGCACAGTCCGGCCACACCCTTCCGTGCAAGTGGTCAAAGCTGAACCCAGTGCATGTACGAGTGCAAGTTTCAAGAAAGGTTTAAGCGGATAGTAGTAAGATATTTGCATAGTTTGATTGGAATTAGTAGTCCAAACTTCTATATCTCCATTCAGACTTTGGGAGCAGTGAAAGAAGCACAACAGGGACCACAACTTACATAATGAACTGGTTTGGCATCTCATTAACAGGTTTCAGATCACAAACAGTGGCTTTCACCAGCTAGTTGATACATGATGTTCCCTGCGGTGAACAAGTTATTCCAGACTTGCAGCAAATTAAGTGCAGACTAACACGGTACAAGGTAGCTGATGTAGGCTTCAGCAGTGAGAGCCAGTGCCTTTATGGTCGTCAAACTGAAGCTGGAGAGCGGGTACAGTGACGAATGAATACTGCAGCTCAGGGTCTCTTATTACATGTGGCTTGACATGACAAGAGCACTCCCATCTTCGGGGAGTATGTCTCATGGTCTGGACATGATTCCAATCATTACCGGGGAGTATGTCACGTGGTCTTAACTAAGCAATCAATCTCGCTGTGTATTGCAATATATGTTCACATGTACAGATAGTAGATCAGGAGCCCTACATGCAGGGCACGTCCCAGATGGTAGCGTTAGACTAGGACTATCCTTAAAGACTAGGGCTACCTTGTTACAACGGAAAGAGATGTACATGCAACGTTACAAACAGAGACTAATTGTCGTGGCAGTTCAACATGCGCTGAAACTTTCCAGGACAATCAGACCCTGCACTTAAGGCCCAGTTCTTTAGATTGCTTTTTTGGACTGCTAGAATAAGCTGCCTCCTACCCAACTTATTGTAGAAGCCCAACCAAAAATATTTTTTAGAAGCCTACTAGTCAACGAAAATGCCATTTGGAGGCCGAGCACCGTGCAGGCCGCAATCTGGCTCGTCAGTTTTCGTACAGATCAGCCGCAGTCCTTCATTACTCTTCTGTATTTCATCTGACACCTTTTTACATCACACCGTATTCTCCATTTTACACACAGTGCCATCACATGTTAACGAGGCTGCCCTGTCAGGCTGTTCACAGGTTCCATCATCTCACCCATCATGTCTAGGCAGTGCGTCATGTACACTTCCGTGCCACAATAATATGCACGTTCCGAGAACATGGTCATCCTCCATGATCTAATCACCTTAGTTCCGGGATTACTAGGAAAGTTTTCGCCCCAGACACCTCAGATTACCCATGATTGAGAATAATAAATTAATTGTAATTTAGTCTTATGATTACATTAGTTTTTTCATAATTAAGCCACTAATGTAGTACATTTGGCCAAAATAGCACAGAATCGTCCAAAAACAGACTAAAACAACAACAAATGTACAAAACAAAACAAAAATCTTGATTGAGAACTAATTATTAGGCTGACCCAAAGAATCACTCAATTACAAACATAAAAAATCTTTTGTGTCAATCACCCGGATACCTCAATCACCCATGGATTCAACAAGAAATGCCGAAGTGCATGTATTTAGTGCAGGCGTATTTATCATCAGTTACTCATGTGCCGTGCGTCTTCTAATCCCTAATGGGCACACAAAATCAAGCATGGTCTCATTCACAAAAATCATCAGCTGCTCACCGTGCATGCCCACACGATCTGTTGCATGCATTTCTTTTTATGGACATACAACCGGCTATCCAAAACCAGTCTCCGAGGAGTATACGTTGTCAAATTTGTACGCCTCTTCAACAGAATCGAAGTTAGTACCAACTTGTGGATTAACAACACAACATGTCTACTTATCAGCATAAGCACGAACTGAAGCCTCCAGGGAAGGCACTCTGCTAGGGTTGGCGTTGCTCTCCTCTCCTCAGCAGCTTTACCAATTCTTATCCTGAAAAGTAATCGGAACCACTGGTTAGTACTAGGATACAACTAATCTTTTCCCGTTTCGCAAAAAAAAAAACTAATCTTTTCCCGCTAGATGACTACAAACAGCAAGGAATTAAAGATACAGACTATGATCGAGCAGATTTAGGAAAAAATCAGACACATTATGCAAAAAATCGCCAGATCAATACAAGGTTCGTAAATTGTCTTTCCGTCCAGCAAGATCCTTTTGATTTGGACACCACCACTCCCTCTGCATCTCCGGCTTCTTTAGCCATCGCAGCTCCAATATCTTCTGGGCAGATCTCGCCTGGATCCGCAATAGCTTCGCTATGACCGGAAAAGCTCTTTCACAAGCGAGCGTAGCAACGAGCGGTCCTAATCTTTTCTCTCCCCCCTGATTTTAAGGTGGGCAAGCTCGAGATCTCCTCTCAATCTCTCTCCCCCCTGATTTAGAGTGGGGCAGGTGAGATATTCCCTCTAATCCTCTCTTGTTATGTCTCTCTCCTTCCTGTTTATATTGAAAGTGCAGCTGCATGCGGGCGGATATTGTTTCCTAATGGAGCCTACAAACCTGGTCGGAAATTGCTCGCTGTGACGCGCGCGCGCGCATTAGCATCCTATGAGCCTGTAATTTTTTCCGTGAGGATCGTTTCTTCCGTTTGCTTGTCCACTTCTATTTCCCGAGCGTATCCTCCCCCTCGCCCGTCTCGGAAGAAATCCGACAAACACGGACACCATGGATCCTGTTTGTCCATCAGGAACACTCTCTTAAGAGAATCCCGGCGTCCAATCGAGGAACAAATCTGCAACCACGCCAAATAAAAACAGAGTCAGATCCCACTACGGATGACGAATGAAGGAGAGGGGAGTATCTAAATTTATCACACAAGTACATCAGGCACCTAGCACATCCCCATCCATGGCGACCTCACTTCCGCTTATACTACGAGGCGTAGGGGATGACCAGTTGAACCACGCGCACTCTGCGATTATTATTTTCTAGATGGCGCACCCTGCGAATCCTGTAGAAGCTGATGTTACCTGACGACTGCCCTCCGGAGCCCACGCAACTAATTATATGTCTGGCCGGCACATGATGTACTTACAATCTTTGCACATCACGGAGGCCCACGTATAAACTGAGAACACTACAGAGATGGCACCGGTGTATTCCCACGCAACAGCCGCCGTATACTAATGAAAAAGCTAGATGCTCGGATCACAACGACAAAATGGCTGGATGAGATTACGGCCACCAGGCAGCTCAGCCTTCAAAACGCCACACTCACTAGTCAAGCCTTAAATAGTAAGCTTCTAACAAATATATTTTGTTGGGTTTCTAGTATAAGCTGGGTAGGGGCTAGCTTATTCTGGAAGCCAGCAAAAGAACTGGCCCTAGTATATTCATCAACCACACTAACGAAACTGATGCAAGATAGCACATAGGCAAGCTTGGGATGGTTTTAAATTCTACTATAATGTTGGAGATTTTATTTTCATTTGTTCTGGTGTTAGACATGACAAGGGTTCATGGAGTGTCCTTCATAACGTGCGTATCACTAATCTTAATGTGCAATCATGCACATTAGTCTCTGTGACTTGCTTAGAAGTTGAAATAAATTCCCGAAGTTTTTTTTAAAAAGAACTTCTGTAGTGATGGAGACTGTTGGAATTCAAGCAAGGTAGCAATAATACCAAGAACAAAAATTAACGGGTATAGGAGTCCGTTTGGCTGGAGAAGATGGGACGATCCTTCCAAAGCATGCATGCACTTGCATACATGCCGGCCTAGTTGTGCTAGCTAGTTATTTGAACGTACGTGGCGTATTTTTAAGGCTTTCATTTTCTCCTAATAACCAGTAGTGACCCAGTGACTGGAATCTTATTTGGTAAGTTTCGACGAACACGTACGGTGCACCTTAGCGGCAAGTTGTGTGTTGCTAGAGACAAGGAAAACTAGGCGGGTATTGGAGTCAAGCACGCCAATTGAATTTATGGGATTAGTCTAGACACGTGTTCTCGAAATATTACGGCACGTATAATCATTCATAAGACGATTTTATCTTATTCGACTAGTAGAAAATGGACTATTTGTCCCGGTTCCAGAGGCTTATTAGCCCCGGTTCTGGAACCGGGACTAAAGGGTCGAGACTAAAGGGTCGACGACTCATTTTTTTTCAATTTTTCCTTCAAGTAATTGTTTTCTTCTTCAACTAAATTTAACCTCTTCACAATAGGGTTTGTTGGAATTTCCGGTTCACATAACTCCTAGATAAAAAATATCTATGTCACGTTGCTCAGCATAATTGTCATAAACAATGAAACAAATAGTTATAAAAGATAATATATATACCACATCCGGATCATAGACAGGACGAGGGCCGACGGAGGCGGATACCAAAACCATCGCACTATAATAAGTAAGAAAACTACACAAGTATCTATTTAAATCATACAAATAAGAACTTTTTTCTTTTAGAAAGAAGACAATAACAAGAGCCTCACCACGGTGGTGCCGGCAACGAGATCGGTGCGGGCGATCGACGGCGGTGAGGACGGGGACGAGACATGACGGACAACCTAACCTAGACAAATCTTGAGGAAAATGAAATTTGGACAAGGAGCTTCGAGAGGAGAAAACTTAAGTGTGGTTCGGGCATTTCATCAAACACCTCATGTGCATAGGAGGTGAGCTAGAGCACAACACACCTCTCACACACCTCTCCTAAAAAACAGAGCACTCCATTGCTCTTCTCGCGGGCAAGGGGTATATATAGGCAACTCATTGGTCCTGGTTCATGACTGGAACCGGGACTAGAGGACAACCTTTGGTCCTAGTTCAAGCCACCAACCGGGACCGATGATGGTGGCCTAGAAGCGAGGCCCATTGGTCCCGGTTCGTGCCTGGAACCGGGACCAAAGGGGTCAGACGAACCGAGACCAATGCCCCACAAGGTCCGGCCGTCCCCCTGGCCTCACGAACCGGGACCTATGCCCCCATGGGTCCCGGTTCGTGAGTGAACCGGGATTAATGGGCTTTCCCTGCTTGGACCAAAGCCCTGTTTTCTACTAGTGTTCCGTGCATGTCAAACGACAAAACTAGTACTACTATACAACAGATCATCTCTAACGGTTAATGCATGCATGCTCCTAAATCTATGAGATAGTTAAAATTAAATTAGAAACTATATAACACATGACACACTACCGGAACAACGTACAATGCCGACGGCCGCAGGCCGTCATCATAGGCCCCTTTTCCGTAGACATAGGTCTAAGCCGATGGCAGCCGTCGGCATTGATCACGTCACCGTAGTCTTGTCAGACCGTCGGCATAGATATGCCATCGGCATAGGGGTCTATGCCGACGGCTTCCATACGGCCTTCGACATAGTTTGACCGTCGGCGCAGATTTTCACGAGACGGCGGTTGACGGTGCCGTCACCGCGCCAAACGTATCACATGAGGCCACGCGACAGGGCTAAGCCGACAGCCTGGTCGGCCGTCGGCTTAGCCCTGCCACGTGGCACTCCCTGGGCGCTCCTGCCATGTACATGTTATACTATAGTTATGTCTTCCTTACTAAAGGTGTGTTTGACAACAATCAAATTGCCAGGTCGCCGCCGCCCGCCGCTCGCGCCGCCATGTTCCTAGGCAGGCAACTGCACCGCCACCTCGTAGCGCGCCTCTCCCGCGTAGAGGTCGAGGCAGATGAGGGAGTCCTGGATTAGGGGGTATCCGGACAGCCGGACTATATACATCGTCCGGACTATTGAAGCGTGAAGATACAAGACTCAAGACTCCGGCCCGTGTCCGGATGGGACTCCTTTGCGTGGAGGACAAGCTTGGCGATCTGGATATTGTATTTCCTTCGTTGTAACCGACTCCGTGTATACCCTAACTCTCTCCGGTGTCTATATAAACCGGAGAGGATGGTCCTTAGAAGGCCGATCACAATTACAATCATACCATCATAGGCTAGCTCCTAGGGTTTAGCCTCTACGATCTTGTGGTAGATCTACTCTTGTACTACTCATATGTTCAATATTAATCAAGCAGGAAGTAGGGTTTTACCTCCATCGAGAGGGCCCGAACCTGGGTAAACATTGTGTCCCTTGCTTCCTGTTACCATCAGCCTAAGACGCACAGATCGGGACCCCCTACCCGAGATCCGCCGATTTTGACACCGACATTGGTGCTTTCATTGAGAGTTCCTCTATGTCGTCGCTTCGGGGCTTGATGGCGTCTTCGATCGCCAACAACACGGTCCAGGGGGAGACTTTTCTCCCCGGACAGATCTTTATGTCCGGCGGCTTCGCACTGCGGGCCAATTCGCTTTTTCATCTGGAGCAGATCGACAGCCACGCCCCTGGCCACCAGGTCAGGTTCGGAAACTTGAACTACACGGCGGATATTCGTGGGGACTTGATCTTCGACGGATTCGGGGCTGTGCCAGGAGCGCCAGACAGTCACGACGAGCACTGCCTAGACCCGCTGTCGGACAATGTTCGGGATATCACCCCTGCTGTAGCCCCGGATCTAAATCCGGAGCAGGTTGCGTTGCCTAAGGACGGAGGGGTGGACCTCGCCCCGCAGGCCGCATACTCATCGGCTGTCGAGCCGAACACAGGTCTCACCTATGTGGAGGCCTGTAACCCCGGGCCCCCGGACTCGTATCCGGTTGTTGGTCCCGGTCCGCATACCCTCAAGCCAGTTGAACCAGGTTGGGCTCCGGTAATGGAGTTTACCGCTGTGGATATCTTCCAGCACTCGCCCTTCGGCGACATGCTGAACTCATTAAAGTCTCTCTCTTTGTCAGGAGGCTCTGGGCCGACCTATGTTCGGCTTGAGGGGGAAGCAGGCGACAAAGGAATTCGTTGCCCACCCACCACCCACTTCATTGCCACGATCGTTGATTTTACCGACGTTCTTGACCACGACTCCGATGACATCAACGGTATGGACGACGATGCAGGAGAAGCTTCAGAATCTCTGGGGCGCGGGACTACTACCTCGTCACACGATATATACATGGTGGATACGCCCAAGAAGGATGACAGCGATAATCCGGATGATAAAACACCCGGGCAAAAGCCAAAACGGCAGCGTAGACGCCGCTCAAAGTCCAGCAACAGTAAAAATAGCGACAAGAGCGCAAGAAGGATTGACATACCAGTAAACCCCGAAGGCAATAACGACCACATGGACCCAGCGATGGAGCAGGATGAGCCAGGTCACGCCAAACCGAGTTCGGAGCAAATACCCGATCACACTGATCCGGAGGGATGAGCTCATGAAACCGCCCCATGACAGGAACACAGTCCGGACGATGATGCATTCATCATTCCGGAAGAATCGTGGAACGAGACAACCTCCACCGAAAGCTTATGGCCACAGCGATAAGTCTAAAGAAGCAGAAGCAATGACTTAAGGCCGCACAAGAAACACTCAGTCGCAGATGGAATAAAGTGCTAGACACTGAAGAAAGATATGGCGACGATCGCAATAAAAAAACTATCCAAAACGCAAACTACTGCCAGAATTCGACGACGAGGCCGTTCCACCAAAGAATAATACGACCAGGAGACCAGGCGTACCGCTTCACAACCACAACAGAACGGCTATTGACGCCGCGCACGATCTACATGAGCATCTGGATAAGAAAGCCGGTGCAGCCAGGTCCATCTATGGATCTAAAGGACACGCCCCGGGGAGGGACTATGGTCACCCAAACGCTCATACAAGCCAAATACCAGTTCAGAATAAACACCGGACACAAAAACAGCCGACTGCATGCCATAGTGCACCTAGAAACAGAGGGGCTGCTCACCCCTTGTGCTTCACTGAAGAAGTACTGGACCATGAATTCCCACAATGCTTTAAACCTGTGAACATAGAGGCATACGACGGAATGACAGACCCAGGAGTCTGGATCGAGGATTTTATCCTACGTATTCACATGGCTCGTGGGGATGACCTCCACGCCATCAAATACCTTCCCCTCAAGCTAAAGGGACCAGCTCGACACTGGTTGAAAAGCCTCCCCAAAAATTCAATCGGGAGTTGGGAGGAACTCGATGACGCTTTCAGGGCCAACTTTCAAGGGACTTATGTCCGGCCTCCGGATGCAGACGATCTAAGTCACATAATCCAAAAGCCCGGAGAGTCCGCCCACAAGCTTTGGAACAGATTCCTCACTAAGAAGAATCCAATTGTCGATTGTCCGGACGCCGAAGCCTTAGCAGCATTCAAACACAGCATCCGCGACGAGTGGCTCGCCCGGCACCTCGGCCAAGAAAAGCCAAGGACAATAGCAGCCTTAACAGGCCTTATGACCCGCTTTTGCGCGGGTGAAGATAGCTGGCTAGCCCGTAAAGGCACCAGCGACCCCAACACATCCGAAATAAGGGATGGCAACGGGAAGCCACGGCGTAATAAACACAAATGCTAAAACAAGGAAGAGAGCCCGGACAACACAACGGTCAATGCCGGATTCAGGGGCTCTCGACCTGATCAGCAAAAGAATCCGTTTAAAGGCAGTAAAGGGGCACCGTCCGGTCTGAACAGAGTCCTGGATAGACTATGCCAAATTCATGGTACCCCCGAGAAACCTACGAACCACACGCATAGAAAATGCTGGGTCTTCAAGCAGACCGGCAAATTAAATGCCGAACACAAGGGGAGGGAAACACCAAGTGAAGACGAGGATGAACCTCGCCAGCCGAACACTGGGGGACAGAAAAAATTCCCGCCAGAGGTTGAAACAGTAAAGATGATCCACACGACTCACACATTCACGAGAAGGCACGAACGCGTGCTCAGAGACGCGCACGATGTAGAGCCCATCGTACCCATATCTGACTACTGGATGTCTCGTCCGATCACTTTCGATCACATGGACGGCCGAACTAGTATTCGGCGCGGAGGATCAGAGGCCTTGGTGCTTGACCCAATAATCGACGGATACCGTCTCACCCGTGTCCTCATGGACGGCGGCAGTAGTCTCAATTTAATATACGAGGACACTATCCGCAGAATGGTGATAAACCCATCCAGAATCAGCCAAAGCAACACCACCTTTGAAGGGGTGATACCAGGCGTTGAAGCCTACGGCAGGGGCTCCGTTGTGCTGGAAGTAACATTCGGCTCCCCAGGCAACTCCAGAAGCGAAGAACTACTCTTCACCATTGCACCCTTCCAAAGCGGCTATCACGCATTGCTTGGAAGAACGGCCTTCGCCTGCTTCAACGCATTGCCGCACTATGGCTACCTTACGCTCAAGATGCCCGGTCCACGTGGCGTCATCACCGTTAGAGGAATCACAGAGCGCTCTTCACACGCAGAGGAACACGCGACGGCCCTGGTGGCCGGACTGTAAGCGGCCTCCAATATAAAAAAAACATGATTGGTCATTATGACCACAGACTCGGTTAGACGAGTCCGGTAGCCCGGATAAAACTGAACCAGGGCACCGTATATGTAATCCCATAGCGGATACCAGGGGCTATAAATATTTAATGTAGCCTCACATCTGGTTCAACCTTACTGGCAAGCCAACATCTTAGACTTTTATTATCAATCGCATACTTACGTTGTACTCTCCTACGAGTTTTCTTTTACCACAGACAACGTTCGTGCGATACCCTTCCAGGATACGGCATAACGGAGACAAAGGCGCAGACGTGCAGCAGGGCCCCGTTCAACATGTTTCTTTTTAGATTAAGCCCCTGTGTAAACCTTTTCTACTGCCTCTTGTTGTTTAACAATCCCATGGGTTCCATACACACAGAGGATACTGCCGTTATTGGCATTTCGCCACGACAGATTAATCGCACGTACCTAGAAATTTGGGATTTATAACTGTAAGTGCATCTAGTGCCACCCCTAGTTTGGTTTTGGAGTATTAACGACAAACGTGGTTGAGGGACTAATGTGTTTGTGAGAATTGCAGGATAACACAGGTAGTAGTCCCTCCTTGATTCGGTTTACCTACCGGAGATGATCCCTAAAAATGTATGAAGACATTGAAGATAAATGTGGTATGTGAAGACATTCACACTGAAGACTATGACAGAAGAAGACATTGAGTGAAGACTATGGAGCGCGAAGACTTAGTAGTTTCGTTGTTTCTTTTCTTCTTTGTTGAGTCATAGGAACCACTGTACTGTTAAGTGGGGTCCAAGTGAACAAAGTCAGAGTGACTGAAGTGATGGCTTCATACTATCTTCCACCCTGATCCTTACTACCTAGGTCCTAATAGTCTTCATGCTTTCACTTCATTGAATACTTGACTATGGTTTTTCTAGTGTAGTCAACCTTCCGCTGCATACAGATAGTATTGTTTCTCCCGTTTGTCTTCGAAACTCCCATGTTTTGAAATCTTTCATAAAAATCGCCTATTCACCTCCCCTCTAGTCGATAACTAGCACTTTCAATAACAGGCTTTCGTCAGCTTGTTTTCTTTTACAAAGACCGAATACCTTCGGGAGTGTTCGGCGTCACGAGTTTGGCCTTATATGCATCAGTTCCGAATCATGTCTTTGGTCAAATGTTGGGTTTGCCCGGCTCCTGGGTTTGCCGCCTTATGTTTCGTTATTATCGGCTAAGGCGGCCAAAGGAGAACTACTACGATTGTGCCCTGGTTATTCCGGATGAGCACCTCAGTAGAGAAAGCCGAAAACTGACTGTCATGATACAACGAGAGACTGTTCAACCATTCGAAGACTCACCGGAATCTTTAGGATTCCTCCACATTAATGAAGGGATGTTTCCCGACCATGTACATACGTGCCCGTATTCGGATGCATGTGAATGTACCAGGGGCTACATATTAGCCCCACCGTTAGACCCCTATGGCTAAGCGAAAGTGTTATAGCTATATAGTCCGGTTGCCTAGTTCGACGTGCGATCACCTCCTTAATGGACCAGGACGTTGGATCAAGTGTGATTAAGCATATTTTTCGCGAACACCCCTGCATTGTATGCGTGGGGGCTGAAGCCAACGACTACTAACTTTCGGATTACTCATATTTATATAAAAACGGCCGCAAAAGGTACACAATCATACTTCCGGGCAAAAAGTATAAATATAGCCTCATAATCAAAATAAACATTGTTGTTTACAATGATTCGACTTATCACTCGAACAAGACATTCTTCGAGCACTACGCCTCTATTAGGCGGGCACCTTCTTTGACCTGCGCCAAGTAGTGCTCGGCCGGATATTGGCCTCCCGCCGGATCCTGGGTCGCTATATTGGTGGCCTCCATATCCGTCCAATAGGCTTTAACGCGGGCAAGAGCCATCCGCGCACCCTCTATGCACGCCGACCTCCTCATGGCATCAATCCGAGACACGGCCCCAAGGAATTGCTGCACCAAACCAAAGTAGTTGTCCGTCTTAGGCCCCTTGGGCCAAAGATGGTCTATTACAGACTGCATTGCAAGCCCGGACAGCCTGTGGAGCTCCGCCACAGCAGCCACCTTCTCATTTAGCGGCAGCGGGCGAGTGGGAGCATTGAATTGTAACCAGAAAAGCTTCTCCACTTCTTTATCACCTTGAACCTCGAAAAACTTAGCAGCGTCAGCTGTACTATTTGCCAAGTCCGCATATGCGCCTGCAGAACTCCAGTGCCCAGCCAGGGGAGCATACTTCGGATCCAAAAACTTCGTCCGCAGTAAGTAGGAGCCCCCAACCACGATTTTGTCGGCCTGTTGGAGCTCCTCCCGCATACCCCGGATCTCGGTCCGCATCTCTTTGGCGGCTGATGTCTACTACACAACCTTCTTCTTGTAGACGTTGTTGGGCCTGCAAGTGCACAGGTTTGTAGGACAGTAGCAAATTTCCCTCAAGTGGATGACCTAAGGTTTATCAATCCATAGGAGGCGTAGGATGAAGATGGTCTCTCTCAAGCAACCATGCAACCAAATAATAAAAAGTCTCTTGTGTCCCCAACACACCCAATACAATGGTAAATTGTATAGGTGCACTAGTTCGGCGAAGAGATGAAGATACAAGTGCAAAATAGATAGTAGATATAGGTTTTTGTAATCTGAAATAATAAAAACAGTAAGGTAACAAGCGGTAAAAGTGAGCGTAAATGGTATTGCAATGATAGGAAACAAGGCCTAGGGTTCATACTTTCACTAGTGTTGGTTCTCTCAACAATAATAACATAGATAGAACATATGACAAGCCCTCAACATGCGACAAAGAGTCACTCCAAAGACACTTAATAGCGGAGAACACACGTAGAGATTATGGTCGGGTACGAAACCACCACAAAGCTATTCTTTCGGATCAATCTATAAAAGAGTTCGTAATAGAATAACACCTTAAGATACAAATCAACCAAAACCCTAATGTCACCTAGATACTCCATTGTCACCTCAAGTATCCGTGGGCATGATTATACAATATGCATCACACAATCTCAGATTCATCCAACCAACATAAAAGTACTTCAAAGAGTGCCCCAAAGCTACTACCGGAGAGTCAAGAACGTGTGCCAACCCCTATGCATAGGTTCCCAAGTGTCACGAAACCCGCAAGTTGATCACCAAAACATACATCAAGTGGATCAATAGAATAACCCATTGTCACCACGGTTATCCCATGCGAGACATACATCAAGTGTTCATAAAAGACTCAATCCGATAAGATAACTTCAAAAGGGGAAACTCAATTCATCACAAGAGAGTAGAGGGGGAGAAACATCATAAGATCCAACTACAATAGCAAAGCTCGCGATACATCAAGATCATGCCATAGAGGGAACACGAGAGAGAACACGAGAGAGAGAGAGAGATCAAACACATAGCTACTGGTACATACCCTTAGCCCTGAGGGTGAACTACTCCCTCCTCGTCATGGATAGCGCCGGGATGATGAAGATGGCCTCCGGTGATGGGATCCCCCTCCGGCAGGGTGCCAGAACGGGGTCCCGATTGGTTTTTGGTGGCTACAGAGGCTTGCGGCGGCGGAACTCCCGATCTATCTTCTGTTTTGGAAGTTTTACGATACGTAGGTATATATGGGTGAAAGGAGAACGTCCGTGGAGCTACGGGGGCCTCACGAGGCAGGGGGGCACGCCCCCCACCCTCGTGAGCTCCTCCCGTATCTTCTGACATGGGGTCCAAGTCCATCAGGTGGATTTCCTTCCAAAAATAACTTCTCCAGTTGATTTCGTTCCGTTTTGACTCCATCTGATATTCCTTTTCCTCGAAACACTGAAATAGGCATAAAACAGCAAATCTGGGCTGGACCTCCGGTTAATAGGTTAGTCCCAAAAATAATATAAAAGTGGATAATAAAGCCCAATATTGCCTAAAACAGTAGATAAAAGTAGCATGGAGCAATCAAAAATTATAGATACGTTGGAGACGTATCAGCGGCATTAAGTGCCTTGTCTAGTTCGGCTGAACTAGCCTTATTCTCCTCTTCAAGGAGTACATACCGGCCGGCGGCATTTTTTTTAATTCCCCAGCCATTTCGGCTATCTTTTCCTCGCTTCGGCGATGAGCAGCATGTTCGGCTCTCAATTCTTCGGCCGCCTTTTGCGCAGCCGCATTGCTAGCCCGAGCTTGTTCCTTGGCCTGAGCAAGTTCCGCCCACAAGGCCTCCACAGTAGCAGCACCATCTACAGTAAAAACACATTGCTTTAATATTTTGTGATACGTCTCCAACGTATCTATAATTTTTGATTATTCCATGCTATTATATTACCCCTTTTGGATGTTTATGGGCTTTATTTTACACATTTATATCATTTCTGGGACTAACCTACTAACCGGAGGCCCAACCCATATTGCTATTTTTTTTGCCTATTTCAGTATTTCGAAGAAAAGGAATATCAAACGGAGTCCAAACGGAATGAAACCTTCGGGAGCGTGATTTTTGGAACGAACGTGATCCAGAGAGCTTGGAGTGCAAGTCAAGAAGCTCCCGAGGACCCCATGAGATGGGGGGCCGCGCGCCCCTCTCTAGGGCGCGCCCCTTGTCAAGTGGGCCCCTCGGGTGGCCATCGACATAGTTCTTCCTCCTATATATACCTACGTACCCCGAAAACATCCAGGAGCACCACGAAACACAATTTCCACCGCCGTAACCTTCTGTATCCGCGAGATCCCATCTTGGAGCCTTCGCCGGCACTCTATCGGAGGGGGAATCGATCACGGAGGGCTTCTACATCAATATCCTTGCCCCTCCGATGAGTTGTGAGTAGTTTACCACAGATCTACGGGTCCATAGTTATTAGCTAGATGGCTTCTTCTCTCTTTTTGGATCTCAATACAATGTTCTCCACCTCTCTTGTGAAGATCTATTCGATGTAATCTCTTTTTGCGGTGTGTTTGTCGAGATCCGATGAATTGTGGGTTTATGATCAAGTTTATCTATGAATAATATTTGAATCTTCTCTGAATTCTTTTATGTATGATTGAGTTATCTTTGCAAGTCTCTTCGAATTATCAGGTTGGTTTGGCCTACTAGATTGATCTTTCTTGCCATGGGAGAAGTGCTTAGCTTTGGGTTCAATCTTGCGGTGTTCTTACCCAGTGACAGAAAGGGTTGCAAGACACATATTGTATTGTTGCCATCGAGGATAACAAGATGGGGTTTATATCATATTGCATGAGTTTATCCCTCTACATCATGTCATCTTGCTTAATGCATTACTCTGTTCTTATGAACTTAATACTCTAGATGCAGGCAAGAGTCGGTCGATGTGTGGAGTAATAGTAGTAGATGCAGGCAGGAGTCGGTCTACTTGTTATGGACGTGATGCCTATATACATGATCATGCCTAGATAATCTCATAACTATGCGCTTTTCTATCAATTGCTCGACAGTAATTTGTTCACCCACCGTAATACTTATGCTATCTTGAGAGAAGCCTCTAGTGAAACCTATGGCCCCCGGGTCTATCTTTTATCATATTTGCTTCCAATCTACTTTTATTTGCATCTTTACTTTTTGCATCTATGTTATAAAATACCAAAAATATATTTATCTTATCTTACTATCTTTATTAGATCTCACTTTCGTAAGTGGCCGTGAAGGGATTGACAACCCCTTTATTGGGTTGGTTGCGAGTTCTCAGTTTGTTTTTGTAGGTGCGTGGGACTTTTGAGGAGCCTCCTACTGGATTGATATCTTGGTTCTCAAAACTGAGAGAAATACTTATGCTACACTTGATGCATCACCCTCTCCTCTTCGGGGAAAACCAACGCTAGCTCAAGACATAGCAAGAAGGATTTCTGGCGCCGTTGCCGGGGAGGTCTTCGCTCAAGTCAAGACATACCATGTACCCATCACAAACCCATGTCCCTCGCATTTACATTATTTGCCTCTCGTTTTCCTCTCCCCCACTTCACCCTTGCCGGTTTATTCGCCCTCTCTTTCCCAGTCTCCTCCTCTCTTTTTCGCTTGTCGTTTTTTGTGCGTGCTTGTGTGTTGGATTACTTGTTGCCATGGCGCAAGATAATACCAAATTGTGTGATTTCTCAAATACCAATAATAATGATTTCCTTAGTACTCCCATTGCCCCTCTTAATGATGTTGAGTCTTGTGAAATCAATGCTTCTTTGCTAAATCTTGTTATGAGTTCATTGCAGTACTTTATGTGGTGGTTTTGTTTTCTTTCACTAACGGAGCTTATAAGATTTCCTGTTGAGTTTTGTGTTGTGAAGTTTTAAAGTTTTGGGTAAAGCTTTTATGGACTATGGAATAAAGGGTGGCAAGAGCCTAAGATTGGGGATGCCCAAGGCACCCCAAGATATTCAAGGATAGCCAAAAGCCTAAGCTTGGGGATGCCCCGGGAAGGCATCCCCTCTTTCGTCTTCGTTCATTGGTAACTTTACTTGGAGCTATATTTTTATTCGCCACATGATATGTGTTTTGCTTGGAGCGTCGTGTATTATATTAGTCCTTGCTTTTTAGTTTACCACAATCATCCTTGCTGTACACACCTTTTGGGAGAAGTCTACTTGATTAGAATTTGCTAGAATACTCTATGTGCTTCACTTATATCTTTTGAGCTTGATAGTTTTTGCTCTAGTGCTTCACTTGTATCTTTTAGAGCACGGTGGTATCTTAATTTTGAAGAAATTGCTAGCCTCTCATGCTTCACTTATATTATTTTGAGAGTCTTTTAGAACAGCATGGTTTTTGCTATGATCATAAAGTTGGTCCTAGAACGATGAGCATCCAAGTTGGGTATAATAAAAACTATCATAGAAAGTGAATTGGATGCTATGATCAATTTGATGCTTGATAATTGTTTTGAGATATGGAGGTAGTAATATTAAAGTTATGCTAGTTGGGTGATTATGAATTTAAAGAATGCTTGTGTTGAAGTTTGTGATTCCCGTAGCATGCACGTATGGTGAACCGCTTTGTGATGAAGTTGGAGCACAATTTTATTTATTGATTGTCTTCCTTATGAGTGGCGGTCGCGAACGAGCGATGGTCTTTTCCTACCAATCTATCCCCCTAGGAGCATGCGCGTAGTGCTTTGGTTTTTGATGACTTCTAAATTTTTGCAATAAGTACATGAGTTTTTTTGATTAATGTTGAGTCCATGGATTATACGCACTCTTTCACCCTTACACCATTGCTAGCCTCTCTTGTGCCGCACAATTTTCGCCGGTATCATACAACCACCATACTCCTTCCTCAAAACTGCCACCATACCTACCTATTATGGCATTTCCATAGCCATTCCGAGATATATTGCCATACAACTTTCCACCGTTCCGTTCATATGACACACATTACTTTTGTCATATTGCTCTTTGCATGATCATGTAGTTGACATTGTATTTGTGGCAAGGCCACCTTCATAATTTTCATACATGTCGCTCTTGATTCATTGCATATCCCGGTACACTGCTGGAGGCATTCATATAGAGTCATATCTTGTTCTAGCTTTGAGTTGTAAATCCATAAAAGTGGGATGATCTTCATTTATTAGAGCATTGTCCTCCTGAGGAAAGGATGATGAAGGCTATGATTCCCCCACAAGTCGGGATGAGACTTCGGACTTTACAAAAAAAAAGAGAAAGGCCAAAAAAAGAAGAAGGCCAAAGAAAAAAAAGGAAAAGAGAAAAAGAAAAAGAAAAAAATATAATGAGAGAAAAAGAGAGAAAGGACAATGCTACTATCTCTTTTTCCACACGTGTGCGTCAAAATAGCACCATGATCTTCATGATAGAGAGTCGCATATGTTGTCACTTTCATATACTAGTGGGAATTTTTCATTATAGAACTTGGCTTGTATATTCCAATGATGGGCTTCCTCAAAAGTGCCCTAGGTCTTCATGAGCAAGTGAGTTGGATGCACACCCACTTAGTTTCTTTTGTTGAGCTTTCATATATTTATAGGTCTAGTGCATCCGTTGCATGGCAATCCCTACTCACTCGCATTGATATTTATTAATGGGCATCTCCATAGCCTGTTGATACGCCTAGTTGATGTGAGACTATCTTCTCCTTTTTGTCTTCTCCACAACCACCATTCTATTCCACATATAGTGCTATGTCCATGGCTCACGCTCATGTATTGCGTGAAAGTTGAAAGAGTTTGAGATTATTAAAGTATGAAACAATTGCTTGGCTTGTCATCGGGGTTGTGCATGATTAAATACTTTGTGTGATGAAGATAGAGCAACAACCAGACTATATGATTTTGTAGGGATAACTTTCTTTAGCCATGTTATTTTGAGAAGACATGATTACTTTGATTAGTATGCTTGAAGTATTACTATTTCTTTTATCATTATGAACTTTTATTTTGTATTCATTTCAATCTGAACATTCATGCCACAATAAAGAAAATTACATTATGAACTATGCTAGGTAGCATTCCACATCAAAAATTCTCTTTTTATCATTTACCTACTCGAGGACGAGCAGGAATTAAGCTTGGGGATGCTTGATACGTCTCCAATGTATCTATAATTTTTGATTGTTCCATGCTATTATATTACCCCTTTTGGATGTTTATGGGCTTTATTTTACACATTTATATCATTTTTGGGACTAACCTACTAACCGGAGGCCCAGCTCATATTGCTGTTTTTTTGCCTATTTCAGTATTTCGAAGAAAAGGAATATCAAACGGAGTCCAAACGGAATGAAACCTTCGGGAGCGTGATTTTTGGAATGAATGTGACCCGGAGAGCTTGGAGTGCAAGTCAAGAAGCTCCCGAGGACCCCACGAGATAGGGGCCGCACCCCCTCATAGGGTGCGCCCCTGTCTCATGGGCCACTCGGGCGGCCACCGACGTACTTCTTCCTCCTATATATACCTACGTACCCCGAAAACATCTAGGAGCACCACGAAACACAATTTCCACCGCCGTAACGTTCTGTATCCGCGAGATCCCATCTTGGAGCCTTCGCCGGCACTCTGCCAGAGGGGGAATCAACCACAGAGGGCTTCTACATCAACATCCTTGCCCCTCCGATGAGTTGTGAGTAGTTTACCACAGACCTACGGGTCCATAGTTATTAGCTAGATGGCTTCTTCTCTCTTTTTGGATCTCAATACAATGTCCCCCCCTCTCTTGTGGAGATCTATTCGATGTAATCTCTTTTTACGGTGTGTTTGTCGAGATCCGATGAATTGTGGGTTTATGATCAAGTTTATCTATGAATAATATTTGAATCTTCTCTGAATCCTTTTATGTATGATTGAGTTATCTTTGCAAGTCTCTTCGAATTATCAGTTTGGTTTGGCCTACTAGATTGATCTTTCTTGCCATGGGAGAAGTGCTTAGCTTTGGGTTCAATCTTGCGGTGTTCTTACCCAGTGACAGAAAGGGTTGCAAGACACGTATTGTATTGTTGCCATCAAGGATAACAAGATGGGGTTTATATCATATTGCATGAGTTTATCCCTCTACATCGTGTCATCTTGCTTACTGCGTTACTCTGTTCTTATGAACTTAATACTCTAGATGCAGGCAGGAGTCGGTCGATGTGTGGAGTAATAGTAGTAGATGCAGGCAGGAGTCGGTCTACTTGTTATGGACGTGATGCCTATATACATGATCATGCCTAGATAATCTCATAACTATGCGCTTTTCTATCAATTGCTCGACAGTAATTTGTTCACCCACCGTAATACTTATGCTATCTTGAGAGAAGCCTCTAGTAAACCTATGGCCCCTGGGTCTATCTTTTATCATATTTGCTTCCAATCTACTTTTATTTGCATCTTTACTTTTTGCATCTATATTATAAAATACCAAAAATATATTTATCTTATCTTACTATCTTTATTAGATCTCACGTTCGTAAGTGGCCGTGAAGGGATTGACAACCCCTTTATTGCGTTAGTTGCGAGTTCTTAGTTTGTTTGTGTAGGTGCGTGGGACTTTTGAGGAGCCTCCTACTGGATTGATACCTTGGTTCTCAAAACTGAGGGAAATACTTACGCTACACTTGCTGCATCACCCTCTCCTCTTCGGGGAAAACCAACGCTAGCTTAAGACGTAGCATTTTGCCCCTCTCGCATTTTCCTATACAATATAATAAGGGAAGCAGAGCACATACCCTGTAATTCTTCCAGCCGTTTGTTCACCAGCGTGATATCGGCATCAATAGATCCGATCTGCCTCCTTAGTTTGGCAACTTCAACAGACTGGTCGGCTGCCGGATCCTCAGATACCTGCGCACATGTACGGCGCAACCATTACTATGTGATCCCCCGTTTGCCGCCTATGGCGGGCAACCAGAGTCTCAGAGGCTACTATCCATAGGGAGCACACCTAGCGCGTGCTTCACAACCAAAACATAGTGCATTTTTCACTACATACCTCAAAGCCTTTGAGCAGACTTATAAATGCCTCATTCAAACCGCTTGTAGCGGATCAAATCTTCATGAGCACCGTGCTCATTAAAGAGCGGTGCTCCTCCGAGAGCGCACCTCGCTCCAGAAGGCCTGTCAGTACGTCTGACCGGACATCGAACTGTGTCGGACCCTTCTCATCACCCCCCGTGGGAGCCAAACGCTCCGGGCTCAAGGCGATTGACGTGTTAGCTTTCGGCTTCGGCAGATTCGGACTCCTCCGTGATGACACCTCAGTGTCGCCCACTTCATGCGGCGGAGAGGTGGGCGGGGTCTCACTCTCCATCATCTCCGGATGAAGATCCCCCGAAGACGAGCTCTGTTGAGAGGAGCTGCTCGCCGGACTGCAAAAGACGAAGTCCCAGTTATGAATCTCGGAGAAACACCCTACCTTCGAATTAACGATCAACTTACAGCTCGGTGGAGGGCTGGCCCGTTGGTGGGCATGACGCGGTGAGGGTTCTCGTCGCGACAGAGCCCCCTGGTGATACCTTCTTCCCTTGTTTGGGCATCTCCGCCTCCAAGTCTTCGGAGGCGGCCCTCTTCCTCCCGCACGGGGAGGAGGCTTTAACCTCCTCTTCCCGACTATCCTCCCCAGGGGAGGTAACGATTCCCCCGGTTTGGATGCGTAGTGTGTGAAGTTCGGCTTCACCGCCCTTTCCTTTGCCTTTCCCTGAGGGGATTTTGCTGAGCACCCGACCAAGCATCTTGGCAACGGTTGGACCAGGCGAGCCTTCAGGAAGTGGCGCCGGACACCTGATTCTCTCCGCCTTGGTGAGCCATTCCTGGCCACGGAGGGTTTTTCAGAATAATGGTTATGATAAATATAAACAAAGTGTCCGGTTTTAAGGTACCTACTTGGGCGTCTAGGCGATTGCAGCTTAGGCCCGCATCCTCGGTGGTGTCCGGACACTTTACTTGTGGTCCGAAGAATAATTTGCACATCCCTTCGAGCTTCAGGCCGAAGAAATGCTTAATAGTCCGCGGACCCTCCGAATTGAACTCCCACATCCGGAGAGGCCGACGTTTGCACGGCAACATCCGTCGGATTAACATCACTTGAATTACGCCGACAAGATTTATGTCGCTCTCAAGAAGCTCCCGGATGCGATTCTGCAGTACTGGTATATCACCAGCGGGCCGCCAATTCCGTCCTACGTCGGTCCAAGACGCCAACTGTGACGGAGGGCCCGAGCGGAACTCGGGGCGGCTACCCACTTTGTGCCTCAAAGAGCCGTAACATAAAACCACCTCCGTTGCCATACATCGGATACTTCCGGGAAAGAACCCTCTGGCCATGGGGCATCGGCGTTCCTGCCTATTATGGCACCTCTGCACTCCGCGTGTCGCCCCTCGATCATCTTCGGCTTCACATTGAAGGTCTTGAGCCACAAGCCGAAGTGTGGGGTGATGTGGAGAAAAGCCTCGCACACAATAATGAACGACGAGATATGGAGGATGGCGTCTGGAGCCAGATCATGAAAATCCAACCCGTAGTAGAACATGAGCCCCCTCACAAAGGGGTCGAGGGTAAGGCCCAGGCCTCGGAGGAAGTGAGGGACGAACACAACGCTCTCATTGGGCTCCGGCGTGGGGATAACTTGCCCTGGCGCAGGAAGCCTGTGCTGGATATCGGCGGTCAGGTATCCGACCTCCCTAAGCTTAGTAATGTCCTCCTCTTGGATCGAGGAGGCCACCCACCGGCCTTTTGCATCGGATCCGGACATACTGGAGGATCTGGGGTGTTGGAGCTTAGGTCTTGGGTGTTAGAGCTCGAGGTGCGAGAAGGAGCAAGGAAGGTGGAAAAGAGGCGTAGGCCTCGACCCCTTTATAAAGGGGAAGAATATCAAGAGTCCTCAGCGTTACTGCTTGGGACTTCTCCAAAATACACGGAGTCATACCAATAGTCATCGTGGTGCCACACACGCCCATATTGATGAAAGATCCCGTAATAAGAGGAACACGATCTCTGCTTTGGCAGGACGTGCTAATAAAAACGCCTCGCAACGCGAGTCGAGGTGGAGCAAGAAATGCCGGTTTGTGTTGGACCAGTCCACGATGCAGGGGCACGACGTACAAAGACTGTCAGCAGAACGGATTTACGTTATGTTCCCTACAATGGTGTGTGAAGGTCGTCTCGCAGAACGGACACTATTCCTCGTAACAAATACATTGAGGTATTTTAAGATGGAGCCCGCCTTGCAATTCCGAAGACAAGACTGCGCGCCGGACTCATCGTCATTGAAGCCTGGTTCAGGGGATACTGAGGGAGTCCTGGATTAGGGGGTATCTAGACAACCGGACTATATACATCGTCCGGACTATTGAAATGTGAAGATACAAGACTCAAGACTCCGGCCCGTGTCCGGATGGGACTCTCCTTTGCGTGGAGGACAAGTTTGGCGATCCGGATATTGTATTTTCTTCCTTGTAACCGACTCCGTGTAAACCCTAGCTCTCTCCTGTGTCTATATAAACCGGAGAGGATGGTCCTTAGAAGGCCGATCACAATTACAATCATACCATCATACGCTAGCTCCTAGGGTTTAGCCTCTACGATCTCGTGGTAGATCTACTCCTGTACTACTCATATCTTCAATATTAATCAAGCAGGAAGTAGGGTTTTACCTCCATCGAGAGGGCCCGAACCTGGGTAAACATTGTGTCCCTTGCTTGTTGTTACCATCAGCCTAAGACGCACAGATCGGGACCCCCTACCCGAGATCCGCCGGTTTTGACACTGATAGTAGAGACCGCCGCTCGTCTCGCCCTAGGCCGAGGCAGAGGCCGACACCCACCCGACCTCCATCGAGGCAGAGAATCCCTGACCCGGCGATGTCGAGGGCGTGCATGCACAACCCAGTGCGGGAGGCCGGAGATCCGGCGAACAGTGGCGACACCCGACGTGCCCTAGCCGCGTTCGGCCTCGACTCTGAACTGGAACAACCACGACATCGCACCTCGCTGGACCCTCGGCCATGACATCATCCTCGACCTCCAGTGCTAGGCTAAGGCGCGCGACAGTGGCCGCCGGGCATTTCTTCAGCCAGCCTGTGTGTTGCACGTCAGCTGCTCGCTAAAATACTAAATAGAGGAGTGTTACACTGACAAATGGGGCCATGTGCAGCAAAACGATTCAATGTAATGGTGTTAGAATTTTGTGTCATGTCAGCCTGATTGGCGAGTCACGTCTATCGTAATCTCACTTAACAGAGGTAGATCCGCCGATCAGTGACTTTTACAAAACGATTACACAAAATGTGGTGTTTACTACAAAAGAAATGTAACGTAATGTTTAATGCAAGTCTAGCCTCCAAACTGTTGATTTCCTGCAATTTACTCTCGTCGCGGTGAAGCAGGTCGCAGAACATGGGTTCTGCACCATTGTTGCCGCGTAGCCACTACTGAAACAGCACGCCGGTGTCGTCACCAACCTGGTCCTCACCCGCAGCACAGGATATGGTCGACGTAGGATCTGGACTGTTTTTATCGTCGATAACTAAGGCCTCGTTTGATTCATAGGATAGGAATAGTATAGGAATAGAAAAATCATAATAAGTGAGATGTCATGCATCTCAATTCCTATAGAGAAAGACATGTCATTTGATGCATAGGATATGAGTATTTTTATTGAGTCCAGGCTAATATTTTCCTTCTTTGAAATGTGAAGGATTGAATCCTATCCTACATAGGAATAGGATCATTTCATACCAGTGGCTGACCCAGGAATTGAAGTTAGCCGGGGCGAACTTTTTATGGTCTAAAAAAAATTAGGTACAAATGGAACTCTATTCAACCAAAACTCATAATATTCAACAACAAAAGTATAGAACATGTCTTTTTTTTTGCGAGGTAAAGGGAGTTTTTATTGCAAGTTCACAGTGTTACAATCAAGAGACCATAAGTCCTCGATACAAGGTGGAACCGAATGTAACCACACAGCCGTGGCCCTCTCGGAGCGGCTATAATTGGCCAACCGATCTGCAACATTATTCTGACTACGGTAAATTTTCTGTGATACAAACTCTCTATTACTCATTAACTCCTTTATCTCAAGAATTATTTGACCATAAGCTGACTTCATTAGACTCTTGCTAGATAGGACTGACAAAGCTTCAGACGAGTCCGATTGAACTACCACCGGTAGCGTTGTATGTTGAATAGCTAACGCCATCTCTTGCATGAGAGCATGAATCTCCGCTTCTAGTGAATCATTGCAATGAAAAATATACCGGTACGCGGCAAACAAGATTTTACCCGTATCATCCCGGAGTATCAAAGCAGCAGCAGCTGATCCGTCTGAGTCACTAAAGGACCCATCAACTGAAAGAGCGACATTGCCCGGCCGAGGCGCTGGCCACGGATCAACAGGGGGTCTCGCTGTACATGCAATACGTGACTCAATAGCTGAAACTGGCATTTTGCCTTTGATTATCTCCTCTGTACTAAAACGCCCTGCAAGCTTGATGGACTTGTAATAGCTGTCCAGGAAGTCCACCGTAACATCTACTGGCGGAATTTCCTTGCCGTGTGTATAATCTGTCCTCATCTGCCAAATACGCCAGATCAACATAATCACCATATCTCGGACCTCCTCTGAACAATTGGCAAGCAAAAGCAACAGCCACTCCTTGCCATTATTAACTAGGAACTCATCTGGTGGAAGAGGCCACCTAGCTCTCATCCTTAACCAAGTGAGGCGTGCATTATCACAAGTGACCAGCGCGTGGAACTCATCCTCCTCCTCCACCCCGCATAAAGGGCACAAAGAGCGCTTGGATAGGTGTCTGTACTTTTTGCATTGTGCCGTCGGCAAGGCATCGGACACTACCTTCCAAGCCAGAATTTTCATTTTCTGTGGCACCGATGATTTCCACACACTATTCCATATTGACCTCACCCCATTTGGCGCCGAATATGATGCTCCTCCTGCAACAGCTGTGTTATGATCGTATGTGGCTAGCTTATAAGCGCTCTTGACCGTAAATTGGCCACTCTTCTCTGGGAACCACGACACAAAATCACACCGCTGCCTTGGAGACGTCCTTATTTTCATAATGTAATCAATATCCATCGGCCAGAAGTTCTCTCGTAACTGGTCCACTCGCCACGCACCGTTCTCATCCAAAAGGTCAGAGACCCAATTCAGGCGAGAATTGCGCTTTGGCGTAATAGGGCGGAAGGAGGACGCCCGTGGAATCCAAGGATCCCTCCAGGTACGTATGAGCGCCCCATTCCCCACTCGCTGGATAACTCCTTTTTAAGTAGATCAAGACCGTGCAATATTCCTTTCCAAACGGCTGAACCGTTATTGGAGAACACCGAGTCCAGCAAGTTCCCGGAAGGAAAATATTTCGCCTTTAGTAGCCTCGCACACAAACTCTCTGGTGTGTCGACAAGACGCCAAGCTTGTTTGGCCAGCAACGCTTGATTGAAGGCCCTCATATCGCGAAAACCCATACCACACATAAGTTTCGGTAATCTCATCTTGTCCCAACTGAGCCAGGCCATTTTATGCTTCCCCTTCTCAACACCCCACCAATATTGACGCATCAAGCGTGTTAACTCATCACACACTGAAGCGGGAAGCTTGAAGACACTCATCACATATGCTGGAATAGCTTGCGCAACAGACTTAATTAAAATCTCCTTGTTACCTGATGACATATATTGTTCGCTCCAGTCAACTAATCTTTTTCGTAACCTTTCTTGAACGGTTTCAAATTTCCCCTTATGCATTCTCCCTTCCGGCACAGGAAGTCCCAAATATTTAGGCTCAAAGACCTCCTGTGTGATCTCCAACACACGCTTTACTTCCGAAGCAATTGTTGGCAGGCAATGATCTGAGAAAAGGATGGAGCACTTTGAGGGATTTATTAATTGGCCTGTGGCTGCCGCGTAAGTGTTCAACAAAACCTTCACCAGATTTGCCTGTTGTTCTGAAGCTTGAAAAAACAAAAGTGAATCATCCGCAAATAGCAGATGGGAGATTTCCGGTGCAGCTCTACAAATTTTCACCCCTTTCAAACCATCCTCCGCCATGGATCTATTAATCAAGGCCGATAGAGCATCAGCAGCAAAGAGGAACAGAAAGGGGGATAAAGGATCACCTTGCCGAAGCCCCCTGGAAGGGGTAAACGTTTCCAATAACTCGCCATTGAATGTAACTGAGTACTTAACCGAGGAGACACATGCCATGACTCGAGAAATCCAAAATTGAGAGAAGCCCCACTTGCATAGCGCCTTCTCTAGGAAAACCCAATCGACACGGTCATGGGCCTTGGACAAATCAAGCTTATAAGCACAGAATGCCGGTGAATTCTCCTTCAAAGACTGTATATGATGAATACATTCAAAAGCAATGATCGAGTTATCCGTAATAAGCCTTCCAGGAATGAAGGCACTTTGATTTTCAGAAATAAGCTCTGCTAGAAAAGGTCGTAACCTATTCACCATGCATTTAGACACAATTTTATATACCACATTGCAAAGACTAATTGGATGGAAATTCTTTAGTTCCCGTGGATGTGGGATTTTTGGAATCAACACAGTCGCCGTCTCATTGACACCTTCCGGCATGATCCCGGTAGCAAAGAATTCCTGGATAGCCTTTGTAATATCAGTTTTTAGCACCCCCCAATTCCGTTGATAGAAGCGCGCCGGGAAGCCATCAACACCCGGCGCCTTTAGTGGCCCAATTTGGAAAAGTGCATCAGAGATTTCTTTCTCAGAAAAAGGCATCCCGACAGAAGCATTCATCTCTGTCGAAACTCTCGGTTGTATACATTCCAGGACCACAGCTGGATCAAGGGTAGGATCCTTTGTGTATACTTCCTTGAAATATGAGTTGGCCATCCTCTCCATCTCAGATGGTACATTGCACCAAGAGCCATCCCTCTTTCTTAGGCGCTGAATGTGATTTCTCCTTGCCCTCCATATTGCCCTACGGTGCAGGTATTTTGTATTTCGTTCGCCTTCCTTTAGCCACGTGATACGAGACCGCTGAAGCCACAACATCTCCTCTCTGTATAGGAGCTCGTCAAGTTGGTTCATCTTACATCGAATCTGGGAGCGGTCTGCCCCAGCCAACTGTAACTCAGCTAGCTGGTTCCGTAAGTTCTCAATTTCCTTTAAGACATTACCAAAATTCGCTTCGCTCCATTCCTTCATACTTGTCATTAATTGTCTCAGGGACGCAGCCACAGAATCTAGACCACCGTTGGGCTTGTTCTTAGCCCAAGCTTTAGCTACCACCTCCGGTAGACCCGGGTGGCGCTCCCACATGATTTCATAGCGTGGCGCCCGTCCTTGCCGCCGGAGTACTTGGACATCTCCAATCTGAATCAGGATGGGGGAATGATCCGAGCAAGATGATACAAGGTGTACCACCCTAGACGCCGGAAACAGACCCCGCCAAGCTTCGTCCGCGCAAGCGCGGTCGAGTCTAACCTGCACATTGTGTTCGCCATCTTGCCCATTATTATATGTGTAGGGAATTCCCGCAAAGCCCAAATCTGCGAGCTCGCAGAGCAGCAGACACTCTCTAAAAGTTGACATTTGCGTTTCCGATCGCAGGTTCCTAGATAGATGTTCATGCTGCCACAAGGCCTCATTGTAGTCACCACACACAAACCATGGTTCCTGCGAGATTTCTCTGAGCCTAGAAAGATGATCCCACATAGCTTGCCTGTTTTCCACTTTAGGCTCTCCATATACGAAGGTTCCTCTCCACGCATTCCCTCCACCAATATCATCAATCTGAACATCGATGTACCGGCAACACGCATCAAGCACTGTCACGTTCAAAGACTCATCCCAAAAGAGAGCCAATCCACCACTTCTTCCATGGCTGCTGACACCATGAAAGCCTTTTAAACCTAATCTCCATTTGAGCTTCTCAATCTTTTTAGCATCTTGCCTAGTCTCACTTAAGAAGACTAGCTTGGGGACATTAGCGTTGACGAGGGCCAACACCTCATGAACTGTCCGGCGGTTCCCCGCCCCCCGGCAGTTCCAAGCGAGGATATTAATTGCGTCCGACGGTCCTCCTCGCTGGAGGCCGCCAAAATCTCCTCGCTGTTAGTGCTGCTTGATGGGGAGGTACCCTCCTGCTGATCCGCACCACTCCCATCCGTGATTGCCAACACACCCGGGTGTTGAGGTGGGAGGCCTGAGTTTCCATCAGCGGCATCCATATTAAGTCTCTTCCTCGGATCTTTGTCAAGCTCCATTCTTGTAGACGTTTTCTTCACAGGACTAGAATCAGTATCCTCAAACGATGGATCCAGTTTCTCCTGTGGTGTACTCTTCTCCACATGTGAGCCATGTGGCTCTTCATGTCTCGCACTAGGGCGAGCTGTATTATATGTCGTGGGTATTTTAGTATCGTTCCTGGCTTGATTTGGGCCATCGGCATACAGCCAATCCCCAAACTTCATCTTTGTTTCATCATGTATACCCAGACCATACTCCTTGAACACATGTCCGATGAGACCACACACTTTGCAAAATCTTGCTAGCTTCTCATACCTGACAAGATAAACCTGGCGTTTGCTTGCACGGACTATGCTCACATATTTTGTGAGGGGGCGTCGAACATCATGCTTAACTCTCACCCGCACATAATCACCCCAGGTGTTTCCATCAAGCCGCATGTCCAGAATTTCTCCAGAATCTTTTAGAAGTTTCTCCACTATCGATTGCTTGCAGAATCCATCTGGCAACTTGTGGATCTGTAGCCAGATCGCCAATGTCGATTTCCTCTGTTTTACTGAACCCATCATATGGACACATCAGAACAGCCCAGTTACGGAACAACCAGGGCCCTTGCCTCATCATACGTTCCCAGTCCCCCAAGTAAGATGCTTGGACGACGAACAAATTCGGTCCAACCGGTCGGAACCGTACCCTTTGCGCTGGATTCCAAGCCGCACGCATATCCTTATAGAACGCTGATTGACTGATTTTTTTTTTCAGTGTGTACCCTCGCTAGGGCAAGCCACCTGACGCTTTCATCGATCTCTGGATCTTCCTCATCAATCTCGACATCATCAAAGTCATCGTCATTGAGATCCAGTTGATTGAAGATATCGCGAAGGTCTTGTTTAGCAGCCGCCGCGCCGCCGCCGCTAGTGGCGGAGTGAGCATCCGATGGGGACGCCATCCAGTCGTGGAGAGGAGGACCGGCCGGGGAGGGCAAGACCCAGCCAAGCCGGATGGAGGCGACGGCGAACTCAGAGGCGACCACGATCGCCTAGGAGGAAGTAAACCCTAGCCGCAAGGGTAGGGGATATCTGCAAGCACCTTGTATAGAACATGTCTTAAACACTAGTAAACTACTAAAATGGATTGCCGTCGCTTAAAATGCTTACTTGATGCCACAATATGATCCCATAATTTCAAATGAAACCTACAGAATAATGGATCGGTTGGGGATATTTTTTGTTTGACAAGGAGACCTGTCGATCGGGCATTTGGGCCTGTAGTAACCTAGCCCAGTTCTGCAGTCCATCCCAAATCTCTTTCTACCTCAAACTGGTCACGTACCCCAGTATCATGCGTAAACATAGACCAACGCCAACGTGGCCGCCACCATGAATCGCTCGCCAGAGGAAATGAGGAGGAAGGATATGTAACAGGGGTTCGATTTTTCTCCACCGGCGACCTGGGGCGGCTGCCCCAGCTCGCCCCAATGGTGGGTCTGCCACTGTTTCCTACAAACGGAAGGGCTTCAAAGAAATCTTTTCTTCAAAGTTTCTATTCTTTACAATTCCTACAAAATTTCTATGAACCAAAGGAGGCCTAACTCGCTGGCTCACCAACAACCGCTGCATGCATTCGGCGAAAATGGACTGTGAGTGGTCGTCGGAGTTTCTCCTGATGCAGACTAACTGCGGTGTCGGATGACCGTGGTCGACGGGGCCGGTGGATGAGGTTATTGCGTCGGACGCAAATTCGCCGAAAGAAGAGATGGGACGAACCTTTCAAAGTATTCCCCTTCTTACATGATGGCTGTGCTAGCTGGTCACCTGAATGTACGTAGCGTATTGCTCAGGCTCTCATTTTCTCCTAACCAGTAACCCAGTGACTGAGTCTAATACGAAATTTCCACAAACAAGTACGGCGTACCTACGGCAAGTTGTGTGGCGATGAGGAAGACTTGGATAGAAATGAGAAGCACCTTCATGTTCAAACAAATGACATCCTAATGCGACGGAGTTACTAATGGCATAACTCCTTGACATGACTACCGGTGACCTAAATTTCCTAAAAAAACAAAACAATTTCAGGCCCCACAGAAATATGCGATTTTAAAAAAAACACATATTTTTTATTTTTTCGGATTTTGAGATTTCCAATTTTATTGGATTTTAGTCTAGTTTATATTTATTCTGAAATTTGTTTAAAACTGGCTCAAAATTTTGTGATTAATTTTTTCGGACCACACCGAAATATGTGAAATTTCGTTGAAATTTTTAACCCTGCCGTGCTCTCTCCGTGATGGTGGTTCTGGTGCACGTACGTACTTGGCGCACATGCGTCAATTCGGTTTTCAAGGCTTGTTTAGGAGGAGTGTATGTTTCATTGTTCGGTCGCATGTTCCAGCACGTATGCCCTTGTGTGGACGAAAGACATGCCGTGTCATATGGCCGTTGACCGGCCGACGACCTGCACCGTGCATGCGGTTATGATCGCGTCAGTTGCGTCGTGTCGTGGCCCATAAATAGGCCACCCACCGCTCAATCCCTCTCACCACCGTTGCTCGCTAGCCCTTCTTTCCTGTTCGTCTTGTTAGCCAGTTACTACTACGTACGTACACCTACCACTGCGTGGTCATGGGCTGGCCTGCTGCAAGCACCGGCAGCGCTCAGCTCATCCTCCTCCTCCTCCTCGATTCCTTGAACCTACGTACGCCTTATATTTCGGTGCATGCATGCGCAGTTCATAACATGAAGCCAGCGATTGTTGGAGGATCGGTTGGAGGAGCCGTGGCGTTGATGTTTGTGGGGTGGTGTATCATCTCCTGTTTGAAGTGGACAAGGAGCACAAGTCATGACTTCTTGGCACGAACTGGTGGAGCCAGACGGTTTGAGTACTGTGTTCTGGCTGCGGCAACGGACAACTTCTCTGAGCAGAAGATTATTGGGCAAGGTGCTTTTGGAGTAGTTTACAGGGGTAAGCTTGCCAAGGGATCGTCATCAGGCGTGCCCTCAAGAGAATTGGATAGTCTACCCTCCAAGGTATCTGCAGACGACACTGAGGTGGCTGTAAAGAAGATCTTGAAAGAGGTGAGACGCGGAAATCTGGACTTCTTTGCCGAGATAAACGCCATTAGCCAAGCAAAGCACAAGAATCTCGTCAAAGTGAAAGGTTGGTGCCGTAGGGAAAACAACCAAAACCTACTCGATTTTATGTGCTGGTGCGGCAGGAAGAAAAAGGATGACGAGCTCTTCCTTGTCTATGAACTGGTGCCCAACCGTGACCTGGACTACCACCTATTCAAATGTGACCAAGTATTGTCTTGGCCAAAAAGGTACTATATATGATGCATTATTCGGTCCTTATATTATTTCGTTTTTGAAGGTAGTACTACCTCCGTACCAAATATAAGACGTTTTGGTAGGCCATTTTATAGCCTACCAAAACGTCTTGTATTTTAATATGGAGGTAGTATATTATTAACGTTGCACGGATTATATTCGTTCATTTGTCTGTCTGGCTGTCAGGTACCAAATCGTGAAATATATTGGCTCTGCTCTCGTTTACCTCCACCGTGATTGCCACCGTCCAATTCTGCATAGAGATATCAAACCCGGCAATGTACTCCTGGACAACGACTTCAAGGCCAAGCTTGCTGACTTTGGGCTGTCGAGGATCGGCAATAAGAACAACGCGGCGATAATGACAACTGCTATAGGGACCCTAAGGTACATGGATCCAGAATGCATGAATGATGGGAAAGTCGAGTTGCACCCTAGATCTGACGTCTACAGCTTTGGAATAGTCCTGCTAGACATTATATGCACCGGGAAGTCCAGGTTGGAAGTATGGGAGCTATATCAAGGAGGCAAGGTCATCGAGGCTGTAGATGAAAAGTTGCATGGGGATGACTTTGCTACGTGGCAGACGCAGATGCAGTGTGTGGCTGTCCTAGGACTCTGGTGTTCTCTTCTTGACGGTGCCAAAAGGCCTACTTTTCAGAAGGCAATGGAGTTCCTCGAACGTGATGAGCCGTTGCCTAACCTTAACTACGCGATGAACAATAGGCTGCCCTTGGCATATCATGATGCCTACACTAGTCATTGCTCTGACGAGCAGACACTTATGTCAGAAATCAGATGATAGTTAGATCTTTCAATGAGCCATATACATGACTTTTTCCACGGTTACGTCGTTGACGCGGATTACTTCATTATATATACCAGTCTCAACATTACTTGGTACGATGTGGCGCATGCTAGGTTATTATGAATCTCATGGTTGACAATGTTGCATGTCTCATACCTATTGCTAATTAAGTCAGTATGTATCATGTTGCTCGATATGGATCACAATGCATGTGCTGACAATGTGTCATGTCAAAAATCTATAATTGAATTGATCTGTCGATCTTTGTTGATCACCATGTATGCATGCTTACATATATACTAGTCCCTCTATAGTTTGTAGGGTTTGCACATATTCCAGTGAAAATCTACAATGTGTCATGTCAAACTACAAATTAATTGATCTATATCGATCTTTTCCCCCCATAATTACCAGACTGTATTCCTCATATAATGGCTAAGCCATTTACAAGAATTGTAGAAATATAATAAGGGAGAGTCGAATCCCAAAAGCCTAACCATCTTGTAGTAGAACAATTTTTGCATGGCTATTAGCTCCTTCATTAGCTTCTATAAAGCAATGCCCAAAAGTCTTAGCAAATTCAGATGCCAAGTGTTTGCATTGCGTGCTAATTGGAAGCTCAGGCCCCTGGTATGCTTCATCTTGAACAACCGCTTGAACCACAAAGGTGATATCAGACTCAATAAACACCACTACACCCAACATTTGTTGCCAACAGCAGTCCATTCCAATTAGCAATAATATCTGCCGAATCCAAATCACTGATATCAGGCAGGTACCATGTTGAAGCTCACGCAATAGCACCAGTGGCTCCCGTTAGAGTATCATCATAAAATGACACATCTATGTTGATTTTCACCACTCCTATCGCCGACATCTTCCCTACATGATTCTTATTTCTAACGGGTTTGGAGTACAAGATCTGACAAAATTAGTAGAGATTAGCTTGATCGATGTAGTAGTTCGCTCTAGGGCTGAATGGGCTCTCCCTTGACGCACTGGCGACGTTTCCACCAGATGCACCAAGTGGTCATAATGATCAGTTCCGCCTATGGAAAGTCTCCATCCTGGACATTTTGTCTCATGAGAACGTGCATGGTAACAGAACCTGGTCCATCTTCAGCGACAACCTTCTGAATCACTTCATTTAAACTAAGCTGCGTCCAAACCTCCATTGCACTCAGGCAAGTAAAAATACAGTGTTGGGTGTCTTCCATCCCTCTCTTACATATCGGACGTTGGGGTATTAGAGGTATGTGTCTTCCTGCGAGAACTCCATAACTTGGGGGAAATCCTCTCAACACCTTCCAGCCGAAGTGCTTCACTTTTCCCGTGACTCGGAGCTGCCACACTTGTTTCCAGATAGAGTTTAACTGAACACTTCCCTGGCCATCAGACCACAGGCCAGGTGATGCCCAAACTGATACTCAAACACAATTAATTTGTCGATCTTTATTGATCACCATGTATGCATGCTTACACATATACTAGTCCCTCTATCGTGGTTTATAGGGTTCACACATATTTCAATGAATTTTTTTGATCATTAATTTGTTCTATACAATATTATTTATATGTCACAAAAAACTAGTACATAATTAGATTCACAATAAAAGAAGTTTTGCTGTATAAATGACATATAACAAATATTTTATTGACTACATTAACGATCAAATTTTCTGATTTAAATCCATGCGAGACATACAAATCAGGATGTAGTAATAATATATAATGGTAACATAAAGAAATATTTTCTTAGTCACAAATATAAGATGTTTTGGATAGTTTTAGTATGGACTACTTGTAGACTCAAATAAGTGAACAAACACACTAAAATGCGTCTATATACACCCAAATCAGAAAAGGTTAGAACATCTTATAATAGTGAACAGACGGAGTATATATACATATCCATTGTGTATTGTGATAAGATATTATGTCTTGTTAGTCATTGTTTGAACGGAAAAACTTGTAGGTTCTTTTTGATTGGCCGGAGATAGCTATCTCATTTACATCCATAGCTTTGTTTGATGGCTACTTCTGTAATTTGTGACAATTATATCTATGTTGCATTTTTTATAATAACAACCATGCACTATGTTTATTTGGACATTTTCCTTGAAATAGTGATACCTTTCATTTTCGACACCAGAGATGCTCCCCGCAAGAAAAACATTGATATTAGACACGCCAACCAGTCAATACCATCTCTATCTCTAGTACTTCAAAAATAAGAAGCGTTCTTTTTTCTGTCAGGTAGAACTCTTCATCAACCAGTTACTCTCTCCCACCATGTTACTTCGCCGGCTTTTTTATCCAACTGATTTTTTAACCATGCTATATTTGACCGGACCATCCCAGTACTTTGCTCAATCACATTAATTTACTTACTTACCTTTGCACCAATTCAACCTTAATTTATTTACCAAATTTCCCATGAAACTACAATATAAATCACGGGTATGATTTAATAAACATTTATTTGGTCAATCACATTAATATGGATAGATAAATCACAAGCTAACGTACTAGAATATTTATATCTCGTTGCAACTCCTAGCATTGTCCTAGTTAATACAAAAGGCCATACACATCTAGCTATTTTTATTTTCTTTCTTATACGTGTGAGAGCACGGGGCAGCGGCGGACCTAGGTACAAAATAGAGAGTAGGCACAACCTCATTTTTTTCCTGTATAATCCATGTGCAATATAAATTGGCAAAACAACAACATAAATTGCATAATCAAGTGTACCCGGATAGTCCAAACCAATGCCTGGGTCCACCACGTAGGAAAATGATGATCCACAAGTATAGAGGATCTATCGTAGTCCTTTCGATAAGTAAGAGTGTCAAAACCCAATGAGGGGCAGAAGGAAATGACAAGCGGTTTTCAGCAAGGTATTCTCTGCAAGCAATGAAATTATCGGTAACAGATAGTTGTGTGATAAGATAATTCGTAACGGATAACAAGTAACAAGTGTAACTAAGGTGCAGCAAGGTGGCCCAATCCTTTTTGTAGCAAAGGACAAGCCTGGACAAACTCTTATATAAAGCAAAGCACTCCGAGGACACATGAGAATTATTGTCAAGTTAGTTTTCATCATGCTCATATGATTCATGTTTGTTACTTTGATAATTTGATATGTGGGTGGACCGGTGCTTGAGTGCTTTCTTTACTTGGACAAGCCTCCCACTTATGATTAACCCCTCTCACAAGCATCCGCAACTATGAAAGAAGAATTAAGATAAATCTAACCATAGCATGAAACATGTGGATCCAAATCAGCCCCTTACGAAGCAACGCATAAACTAGGGTTTAAGTTTCTGTCACTCTAGCAACCCATCATCTACTTATTACTTCCCAATGCCTCCCCCCTAGGCCCAAACAATGGTGAAGTGTCATGTAGTTGACGTTCACATAACACCACTAGAGGAAAGACAACATACATCTCATCAAAATATTGAACGAATACCAAATTCACATGATTACTTATAACAAGACTTATCCCATGTCCTCAGGAACAAACGTAAATACTCACAAAACATATTCATGTTCATAATCAGAGGATTAGTAAATAGCATAAGTGATCTGAACATATGATCTTCCACTGAAAAAACCAACTATCATCAACTACAGGGAGTAATCAACACTACTAGCAACCCACAAGTATCAATATGAGGTTTTGAGACAAAGATTGGATACAAAAGATGAACTAGGGTTTGAGAGGAGATGGTGCTGGTGAAGATGCTGATGGATATTGATCCCCTCTCGATGAGAGGATCGTTGCTGATGATGATGGCTTCGATTTCCACCTCTAGGAGAGAAGTTTCCCATGCAGAACAGCTCCGCCGGAGCCCTAGATTGCTTCTACCCAGGTTTCGCCTCGAGACGGCGACGCTTTGTTCCGAAAGCTTCCTTATGATTTTTTCCAGGTCAAAACCCTCCTTATAGCAGAAGATGGGCACCGGAGGCCTGACAGGGGGCCCACAAGCCACAGGGCGCGCCCCTAGGCTTGTGGCCTCCTGGTGGGCCTCTTTGGTATTTTCTTTGCCCAATATTTTTTCATATATTCCAAAATAATTCTCCGTAAATTTTCATGACTTTTGGAGTTGTGCAGAATAGGTCTCTCAGATTTGCTCCTTTCCGGTCCAGAATTTCAGCTGCCGGCATTCTCCCCCTTCATGCAAATCTTGTAAAATAAGAGAGAAAAGGCATAAGTATTGTACCATAATGTGAAATAACAGTCCATAATGCAATAAATATTGATATAAAAGCATGATGCAAAATGGACGTATCAGAAAACGCTCTGGCGATTGGGGAGGCGATCGCGAGGCGATTGGCTTCTGGTGCTAGGGTTAGCGTTTTGCCGAACAGGGGGGTTTGGCTCCGGCGGTGACTAGGGCGGCGACGGCGCATCCCTGGTTCCGTATCGGTGTAGTGCATCTTCGTCAGGAGCGATGCTGATGGTGGAAGGACGGGCAAGAAGGCTGCAGCAACTCCAAAGAACAAACCAGACCCAGCAGCGACGACGGCGGCTACACCGACGGCACGGAAGCTGGATGGATCTGCTGGACGGGGTTCTTCCAAGTCTCCGGTGCAGAGCAAGATGCCGGACCATGCTACAAGCCTGTCTGCTAGATTGGGTAGTATGGTGCTCATGGACAAGGAGGCAAATGGCATAACTTTTGATGATCCAGAAGATGTAAGGCCAAAGTTCTCGCGATGGGTGGCAGTGGGAAAAGCTTGCACGACCAGGCCCATGAACAAGACTGTGCTGGAACGGCCAATGCTGCGTGCGTGGGGCCTGCACAAGGAGGCTAAATTTAGAGTTCTGGGTGGAAACATTTTTAGGTGCAATTCGGCAGTGAAGGTGACTGGAAGCATGCCGGGAATAATGGCCTGTGGCAGTATGATTTCAATGTTTTGATCCTAAAAGCTTATGAAGGTAGTACCCGACCCTCAGAGATGGTTTTCGATAAGATTGATGTTTGGGTCCAAGTTTGTGATTTGCCACCAGGAAAGAGAACTAAGGCATTCGGGGAGGCCTTCGGCAACTTGATAGGGGAGGTGATCAAAGTGGATGCTGATAATGAGGGAATGGCCGGAGGACAACACTTAAGGGTTAGAGCTAAGATATCCGCATTTGAACCTTTGATCAGAGGTTTCTACTTAAAATCCTCACTGGAGGATAAAGATAGGACGTGGTATTATTTTCATTATGAGAAGATTCCTCACTTCTGCTTCGAATATGGACGTTTAGTACATGCATAGGTGTGTGTGAGCCACCGGTGGACTCAATAGAGCAGTGGGGAGGCTGGCTTAGAGTGTCACCGAGAAGAGGTAATTCTGCAAAGGAGGGATCGCAGGGGGCTGCTGCTAGCAACACCAACAAATTTGGCAGTGATCGGACGGGTGATAGCGAGAAGAGTCAGTCGGGATAGCCGAGAGTTCATGACCTTCCAACCAAAAGAAACTTACATGCACAATTTACCCGAACGACGGACTC
>NC_041383.1:10309662-10326070 GCF_002162155.2 Triticum dicoccoides | reverse complement strand
AGTGACCAGGTCCCGGGTCAAAACAATCTGCGGAGGGGCTTGGAATAACATAGAGAACATGATTTGAGGAGCAAATTTGTTGAACAACAGAGGCAGAAAGATAGTTCTCAGGGTAAGACATGGGAAGCCAAGGGAAATAACAATGCTTAGTCGCCAAACTTTCAACGCCCGGATCATGCAAGGTGGACTGATGGTGCATCTGATACATGTAAACATGGCTTGAGAGACAGAACGAGAGGCACGTATAGGAGGAAGCCAAGGCATGAGTATAGGCCGACCCATCAGATGCAGCCCTAAACATGTTTTGAGAAGGAAAATAGGAAGAGAAGGACCAAGCAAAGATGGGTGGCGAAGGATGATCCAGATAGGAAGTTTGAGCATGAGGCGTTCATTCGCGATAAAAGACGTAAACCATCTTCTGTGTTTGAGCGCATCTTTGAGAACAAAAATGTAATGGCAGACCCCGCCGGTCACCATGAATTGCCTAGCCTGGACTGTCGAGGACCGGGGTTGGGTTCGACAGTAGGCGAATTACGGGACCTGATATGGTCTTACAACCCAGCAGTGTTGTTCCTTTCAGAAACTAAGAAGAAGGCGAGAGCAATGGAGAAACTCAAGTGGAGCCTTGGCTTTAAAAGAGGAGTTGTTGTGGATTGTCAAGGCTTGAGCAGGGGTCTTGCTTTGTGGTGGAGAGAAAATGTGTAGGTAAAGATCAGGCCATGGTGCCAATACTTCATCGATGCGAAGATGATTTGGGAGGACAAGACCTAGAGATTCACTGGATTCTATGGGGAGCCAAAGACTAATTTACGAAAGAAATCGTGGGATGCGATCACGTATCTCCGAGCACAAGATAACCTTCCATGGATCTGTGTTGGTGATTACAATGAGGCACTCTTCCAGACTAGTAAGCTAGGTGGAAACCCAGGGCCTTTTTGCGCAAATGGAAGATTTTCATGATTGTTTGGCAGACTGTGGCCTCGGCTTCTCGGGGTACCCATACACAGAGGACAACAAGCGAGACGGTGCAACGAATATTCAAGTGCGCCTAGATTGTGCTACATGCACAGACAGTTTACTGGAGTTATTTTCGGAGACATGTTGTAACTGAAGAATCTGACCATCACGCTATCCTTGTACGTGTGATGGAGATAGCTCCACGGACGGATAGTGAAGGACCAAGGCCATTTCAGTTTGAGGAAGCATGGACGAGATATGATCAATGCGATGCTATGGTACAGGAAGCATGGGAGGCGGCGGGCTCAGGGGAAGCTTGTTTGACTGTGACCTGGAATAGGCTTAGCAACATGACGAGCAATATGTAAAGATGGGCTCGTGAGGTGTTCGTATCCATCAGGAGACAAATTGCCAAGTTAAGAACTCATCTTGCGCATGCTCGTACTAGGGCTGCAGTAACCGGATCCGCACTAGAGGTCCGAGAGATTAAGGCACATCTGAAAGTGATTTATGCAAGGGAAGAACTACTATATGTGAAGTCATTAGTCTCCATAAGATCAATATGATCTTTTTATTTCTTTTTATTCTTTCTTTTTCTTTTATTCCCTCAAATCATAGCAAGATAGCGAAGCCCTCAACTCAAAACTAATCTTTATTATATATAGCTCACAGACTCGATTACATAGAAAGGGATCAACACAAAACTCAAAACTAGATCATAATAAAACTTTATTCTACTAGATCAAGATATAACCAAAAGGATCGAACTAAGAAAAACAGTAAAGATAGAGGTGTGATGGTGATACGATACCGGGGCACCTCCCTCAAGCTTGGCAGTTGCCAAGGGGAGTGACCATACCCATGTGTTTATGTTTCTTTCTTCGAAGGTGGTGATGATGAAGTTGTTGATGACGGCGTGTCGCACATCGAGCGTAGGAGATCCTCCAACTTGCGGATAATGCCCTTGAGTGTGGTGATATGCTCTTGCAACAAAATATTTTCACGTGTGAGATACTTGTTTTGTATGCGAACTAGCTCAATCATCTTGAAAGCTTCAATTTCAGTAGGGGTGAGATGAGTTTAGTAAGGTTGAAAGAAGCCTTCTTCTTCTACTATCGGGACTTTCTCCTCTGCGGCCCCCTTGATCTTGTAACCTTCCTTGATTTCCCCGATTTCTTCTTGATATGTCTCCAACGTATCTATAATTTATGAAGTATTCATGCTATTATATTACCTATTCTGGATGTTTATGGGTTTTACTATACACTTCTATATTATTTTTTTGGGACGAAACTATTAACCGGAGGCCCAACCCAAATTGTTGTTTATGCCTATTTCAGTGTTTCGAAGAAAAGGAATATCAAACGGAGTCCAAACGATATGAAACCTTCGGGAGAGTTATTTTTGGAACGGAAGCAATCCAAGAGACTTGGAGTATACATTAGGGAAGCAACGAGGAAGCCACAAGGCAAGGAGGCGCGCCCCCCTGGCGCGCCCCCACCCTCGTGGGCCCCTCGTGGCTCCCCTGACCGACTCCTTTCGCCTATATATGTCCACATACCCTAAAAACATCGAGGAGCACAATAGATCGGAAGTTCCGCCGCCGCAAGCCTCTGTAGCCACAAAAAACCAATCGGGGCCCTCTTTCGGCACCCTGCCGGAGGAGGGATCCATCACCGGTGGTTCATCATCCCGGCGCTCTCCATGACGAGGAGGGAGTATTTCACCCTCGGGGCTGAGGGTATGTACCAGTAGCTATGTGTTTGATCTCTCTCTCTCTCTCTCTCTCTCTCTCGTGTTCTTGATTTGGCACGATCTTGATGTATCGCGAGCTTTGCTATTATATTTGGATCTTATGATGTTTCTCCCCCTCTACTCTCTTGTAATGGATTGAGTTTTCCCCTTGAAGTTCTCTTGTCGGATTGAGTCTTTAAGGATTTGAGAACACTTGATGTATGTCTTGACGTGCTTATCTGTGGTGACAATGAGAAATTCACGTGATCTACTTGATGTATGTTTTGGTGATCAACTTGCGGGTTCAATGAACTTATGCATAGGGGTTGGCACACTTTTTCGTCTTGACTCTCCGGTAGAAACTTTGGGGCACTCTTTGAAGTACTTTGTGTTGGTTGAATAGATGAATATGAGATTGTGTGATGCATATCGTATAATCATGCCCACAGATACTTGAGGTGACATTGGAGTATCTAGGTAACATTAGGGTTTTGGTTGATTTGTGTCTTAAGGTGTTATTCTAGTACGAACTCTATGATAGATCGAACGGAAAGAATAGCTTCGTGTTATTTTACTATGGACTCTTGAATAGATCGATCAGAAAGGATAACTTTGAGGTGGTTTCGTACCCTACAATAATCTCTTCGTTTGTTCTCCGCTATTAGTGACTTTGGAGTTACTCTTTGTTGCATGTTGAGGGATAGTTATATGATCCAGTTATGTTATTATTGTTGAGAGAACTTGCACTAGTGAAAGTATGAACCCTAGGCCTTGTTTCCTAGCATTGCAATACCATTTGTGCTCACTTTTATCGCTTGTTACCTTGCTGTTTTTATATTTTCAGATTACAAATACTCATATCTACCATCCATATTGCACTTGTATCACCATTCTTCGCCGAACTAGTGCACCTATACAATTTACCATTGTATTGGGTGTGTTGGGGACACAAGAGACTCTTTGTTATTTGGTTGCCGGGTTGTTTGAGAGAGACCATCTTCATCCTACACCTCCGACAGATTGATAAACCTTAGGTCATCCACTTGAGGGAAATTTTCTACTGCCCTACAAACCTCTGCACTTGGAGGCCCAACAACGTCTACAAGGATAAGTTTGCGTAGTAGACATCAAGCTCTTTTCTGGCGCCGTTGCCGGGGAGGTTAGTGCTTGAAGGTATATCTTTAGATCTTGCAATCGAATATTTTTGTTTCTTGTTTTATCACTAGTTTATTTTATAAAAGAAAACGACAAAAAAATGAGGGTTCCTCATATGCTTCATCTTTTTAACGTCTTTCGTGAAAATGATTGGAAGGAAAATTGTGCTCAAGTACTAGAAGAAGAATTACATAGAATGCTTGGCATAAAATATGTGAGTGATGAGCATGATTTCAATGTTGTTAGTATAAATTCTTTCAATACCCATGATGCTAATGATATGCAAAGCCACAAGCTTGGGGATCCTATGTTTGATGCAGATGATATGTTTAGTCCCCCAAGTTTTGATGAGAAAATTTATTATGATGAAAGCATGCCTCCTATTTATGATGATTATTGTGATGACACATATGCTATAAAGAATAAAGGTAACCATGAAACTTTTCATCATGATTTTAATTTTCAATTGGATTATGCTTCACATGATAGTTATTTTGTTGAGTTTGCTCCCACTACTATTCATGAGAACAAATTTGCTTATGTGTAGAGTAGTAAAATTTCTATGCAAGTAGATCATGAAAAGAATGCTTTATGTGATGGTTATATTGTTGAATTTATTCATGATGCTACTGAAAATTATTATGAGAGAGGAACATATGCTTGTAGGAATTGCAATAATATCAAGTTTCCTCTCTATGTGTTGAAAAATCTTGAAGCTCTGTTTGTTTTACCTTCAGATGCTAGTTGATTATTGTTCCCATAAGTTGTTTGCTCAAAAAATCCCTATCCATAGGAAGTGGGTTAGACTTAAATGTGCTAGTCATAATCTTCATGATTTTCTATTTATGTTTCAATTCTTATCTTATATGAGCATCATTGAAATCATTATGCCTAGCTAGGGGCGTTAAACGTTAGCGCTTGTTGGGAGGCAACCCAAATTTATTTTTGTTTCTTACTTTTTGTTCCTGTTTAGTAATATATAATTCATCCAGCCTCTGGTTAGATGTGGTTTTATGTTTTAATTAGTGTTTGTGCCAAGTATAACCTTTGGGAAGACTTGGGTGAAGTCTTTGTGATCTTGCTGTAAAAAACAGAAACTTTTGCGCTCACGAGAATAGCTGACATTTCTTACTGGAGAGTGATTTTAGGTTTATTCTTTTTTCGGTTGATTAATAGACAAATTCCTCAGGTCCGTCAATTTATTTCAGAATTGTTGGAGTTACAGAAGTATTCGAATGATACATATTACTACAGACTGTTCTGTTTTTGACAGATTCTGTTTTCTATGTGTTGTTTGCTTATTTTGATGAATCTATGAGTAAGATCGGAGGGTACAAACCATAGAGAAGTTGGAATACAGTAGATATTACACCAATATGAATTTATAATGATTTCACAACAGTACCTAAGTGGTGGTTTATTTTCTTATACTAACGGAGCTCATGAGATTTTCTGTTGAGTTTTGTGTTGTGAAGTTTTCATGTTTTGGGTAAAGATTCGATGGACTATGGAATAAGGAGTGGCAGGAGCCTAAGCTTGGGGATTCCCAAGGCACCCCCAGGTAATATTCAAGGACAACCAAGATCCTAAGCTTGGGGATGCCCCGGAAATCGTCCCCTCTTTCGTCTTCATTCATCGGTAACTTTACTTGGAGCTATATTTTAATTCACCACATGATATGTGTTTTTCTTGGAGCGTCATTTTATTTTGTTAGTATTTTCTTTCTGTTATTTATAATAATGTTTTGCATCTATATTTTCAATAAAAATGTCAAGGATAGCCTTTACCATGCTTATTTTGCAATTATACATGTGCTGCTTCAAAACAGAAAGTTTACCGCTGTTGCCAAAATTCCCTAGAAAAGTCAGAGGATGATATAATATTGAAACTTTTTGAATATTGAGCTCTGATAAATATTCTACAGTTTAGTATTTACTCATAATTTTTGGAGTTAGGGAAGTATGATGAATCTTGCATTCTTTACAGACCATACTGTTTTGGCAGATTGCTGTTATGTTTGCATTGTTTGCATATGTTTGCTTGTTTCATGATTCTATTTCAGGATAGGAGTATTAAATATGCAGAGACATTTAGTATGAAATGTTGAATAATAATTTTTGTTATTTGTTATAGTATAAAATGATAAGGTTTTTGCATTGGTTTATACTAACTTATCTCACGAGTTCTTGTTGAGTTTGGTGTGGATGAAGCTTTCGAGATTTAAGAAACCAAGATATAAAAGGAATTAAGGAGACACAAAAGCTCAAGCTTGGGGATGCCCAAGGCACCCCAAGATAATATTTCAATAAGTCTCAAGCATCCAAGTTTGGGGATGCCCCGGTAGGCATCCCACCTTTCTTCTTCAACAATTATCGGTTAGTATTGGTTGAACCTAAGTTTTTGCTTCTTCACATTCGTTGTGCTATCCTTGCAATGCCATTTTATCTTGGTTTGCTTGCTATTTGAATAAAATACCAAGATCTAAAATCCTTAAATGAGAGAGAGTCTTCACATAGCTACATAATTATTTGACTACTCATTGATCTTCACTTATATCTTTTTGAAGTAGTTTGTCATTTACTCGTGTGCTTCACTTATATCCTACGAGTAAATGGTTGAATGATTTGAATATCATAAATCAGAAATTATATATGTTTCATGTTTTTATCCCATTGGGAGTAATGACTTCACATATAAGAAGTAGAGGTGGTAAATTTATTGAATGTTAGCAAACATTGTATTGGTCACTTGAACGATTTATGAAAGAATATTGAAAGAAGAGAGATTTCACATATAAATATACTATCTTGGACATCTTTTGTAATTGTGAGCACTCATTAAAATATGACATGCTAAAAGGTTGATGTTGCACAAGGAAGACAACATAATGGGTTATGTTTTCCTATATCTGAAAAGTTATATTGTCTTGGATCATCCAACATGTTGAGATTGCCTTTCCCTCTCATGCTAGCCAAATTCTTTGCACCAAGTAGAAATACTACTTGTGCTTCCAAACATCCTTTAAACCAGTTTTGCCATGAGAGTCCACCATACCTACCTATGGATTGAGTAAGATCCTTCAAGTAAGTTTTCATCGGTGCATGCAATAAAAATTGCTCTCTAAATATGTATGATCTATTAGTGCGAAGAAAATAAGATTTATACGAACTTGTGATAGGGATGAAATAAAAGCGATGGACTGCATAATAAAGGTCCTTATCACAAGCGGCAATATAAAGTGACATTCTTTTGCATTAAGATTTTGTGCATCCAACCACAAAAGCGCATGAAAACCTCTGCTTCCCTCTGCGAAGAGCCTATCTTTTACTATTATCTTCTACCCTTGTACAAGAGTCATGGTGATCATCACCTTTCCCTTTTTACACTTTTTCCTTTGGCAAGCACTTTTGTTGGGGTGATCCGGATATATATATCCACTTGGATGTAGGCGTTCATAAATTATTATTGTTGACATTACCCTTGAGGTAAAAGGTTGGGAGGTGAAACTATAAGCCCCTATCTTTCTCTATGTTTGATTAAAACTTTGAACACATAAATTTCACATGAGTGTTAGCAATTGTGAAAGATTAAATGATAGTTGAGTATGTGGAGTTTGCTAAATCAAAGCCCTGACATAGACCCTTCCTGAAAATAAGATGAATTGTAACTGTTTGATGACTAAGAATGAAGTTTGCTAGTTTTCAAGAAGTTTATGGTCTATGCTTTAACATGTGAATAGCTTGTTACTTGATCACGAGAAGTTTTATGAGATGAGCTACTGTTATAACATATAATAATGCTAGAAAAGGTGATTGAAATTATCATTGATCAAACTTGTGCACCTGCTAGCATTCACACTTCATAAATTATTTCTTTTATCATTTACCTACACGAGGACGAGCAGGAATTAAGCTTGGGGATGCTGATACGTCTCCAACGTATCTATACTTTATGAAGTATTCATGCTATTATATTACCTGTTTTGGATGTTTATGGGCTTTACTATACACTTTTATATTATTTTTTGGGACTAACCTATTAACCGGAGGCCCAACCCAAATTGTCGTTTTTGCCTATTTCAGTGTTTCGAAGAAAAGGAATATCAAACGGAGTCCAAACGGAAAGAAACCTTCAGGAGAGTTATTTTTGGAATGGAAGCAATCCAGGAGACTTGGAGTATACGTCAGGGAAGCAACGAGGAAGCCACGAGGTAGGGAGGCGCGCCTCCTAGGCGCGCCCCCACCCTCGTGGGCCCCTCGTGGCTCCCCTGACCGACTTCTTTCACCTATATATGTCCATATACCCTAAAAACATCGAGGAGCTAAATAGATCAGGAGTTCCACCTCCGCAAGCCTCTGTAGCCACCAAAAACCAATTGGAACCCTGTTCCGGCACCCTGCCGGAGGGGAGATCCATCACCGTTGGCCATCTTCATCATCCCGGCGCTCTCCATGACGAGGAGGGAGTAGTTCACCCTTGGGGCTGAGGGTATGTACCAGTAGCTATGTGTTTGATCTCTCTCTCTCCCTCGTGTTCTTGATTTGGCACGATCTTGATGTATCGCGAGCTTTGCTATTATAGATGGATCTTATGATGTTTCTCCCCATCTACTCTCTTGTAATGGACTGAGTTTTCCCCTTGAAGTTGTCTTGTCAGATTGAGTCTTTAAGGATTTGAGAAAACTTGATGTATGTCTTGCCGTGCTTATCTGTGGTGAGAATGGGATATTTACGTGATCAACTAGATGTATGTTTTGGTGATCAACTTGCGGGTTCAATGAACTTGTGCATAGGGGTTGGCACACGTTTTCGTCTTGACTCTCCGGTAGACACTTTGGGGCACTCTTTGAAGTACTTTGTGTCGGTTGAATAGATGAATCTGAGATTGTGTGAGGCATATCGTATAATCATGCCCACGGATACTTGAGGTGACATTGGAGTATCTAGGTGACATTAGGGTTTTGGTTGTTTTGTGTCTTAAGGTCTTATTCTAGTACGAACTCTATGATAGATCGAACGGAAAGAATAGCTTCGTGTTATTTTACTACGGACTCTTAAATAGATCGATCAGAAATGATAACTTTGAGGTGGTTTCGTACCCTACAACAATCTATTCGTTTGTTCTTCGCTATTAGTGACTTTGGAGTGACTCTTTGTTGCATGTTGAGGGATAGTTATATGATCCAATTATGTTATTATTGATGAGAGAACTTGCACTAGTGAAAGTATGAACCCTAGGCCTTGTTTCCTAGCATTGCAATACCATTTGTGCTCACTTTTATCGCTTGTTACCTTGCTGTTTTTATATTTTTCAGATTACAAATACTCACATCTACCATCCATATTGCACTTGTATCGCCATCTCTTCGCCGAACTAGTGCACCTATACAATTTACCATTGTATTGGGTGTGTTGGGGACACAAGAGACTCTTTGTTATTTGGTTGCAGGGTTGTTTGAGAGAGACCATCTTCATCCTACACCTCCCACAAATTGATAAACCTTAGGTCATCCACTTGAGGGAAATTTGCTACTGTCCTACAAACCTCTGCACTTGGGGGCCCAACAACGTCTACAAGGAGAAGGTTGCATAGTAGACATCACTTCTAGCTTCGTCTCTATCTTCATTAGCCAATCATCGTCGCCCACATTGTTGGAGGAGGGGAACGACGTGATGCCTGACCTTGAGAAACTCTGACAGAAAATAGCTCAAAACAAAAACAGAGGATTTCGTCGTGGAACGGTGGTCAAAACCTTCGGGAGATTATATAATGAATTTTTACCGACCAAAAGAAGTATCGTAAAAGAAAACGGAGTCCGGAGGGCACACGAGGTGTCCACGAGGCAGGGGGCGCGCTCAGGGGGGTAGGGCACGCCCTCCACCCTCATGGATGCCCCATGTCTCCTTCAGTCTGCTTCTGATTTTCCTAATTTTTTAAATATTCCAAAACGGAGAAAAATTGCTAGTTGAGCAATTTTGGAGTCGGTTTTCTTACCGTACCACATACCTATTCCTTTTCGGAGTATGAAACATTCTGGAAAGTGTCCATTATGTACTCCTCCGGGGCTACGGTGTCAATAACATTGGTTTCAACATTTATGGGATTACCTGTGATATAATGTTTGATTCTTTGACCATTCACCACCTTCGGATTTGTGCCTTCAGCGTTGTTGATTTTTATGGCACCGAAACGATAAACCTCCTCGACAATGTAAGGACCTTCCCATTTAGAGAGAAGTTTTCCTGCAAAAAATCTTAAATGAGAGTTGTATAGCAAAACATAATCACCTACATTAAACTCACGCTTTTGTATCCTATTGTAATGCTATCTTTTAGCCTTTTCTTTAAACAATTTGGCATTCTCATAGGCCTGGGTTCTCCATTCATCAAGTGAGTAATGTCAAATAGCCCACCGGCAAGTTTGAAATCATAATTGAGCTCTTTAATAACCCAATATGCCTTGTGTTCTAGTTCGAGAGGTAAGTGACATGCTTTTCCATAAACCATTTTATACGGAGACATACCCATAGGATTTTTATATGCAGTTCTATAGGCCCATAATGCATCATCAAGTTTTTGGACCAATTCTTTCTAGATCTAGTAACAGTCTTTTGCAAAATTAATTTAATCTCTCTACTACTCAATTCTACTTGACCACTAGACTGTGGATGGTACGGAGATGCAATTCTATGATTAACATCATACTTAGCAAGCATTTTACGGAAAGCACCATGAATAAAATGTGAACCACCATCAGTCATTAAGTATCTACAGACTCCAAAACTCCAAAAAAATAACTTGTCTAAGCATCTTAATAAAGGTGTTATGATCAGCACTACTAGTTGGGATAGCTTCTACCCACTTAGTAACATAATCAACATCAACTAAAATATGTGTATACCCATTAGAGGAAGGAAAAAGACCCATATAATCAAAGCCCCAAACATCAAATGGTTCAATAACAAGTGAATAGTTCATAGGCATTTCCTCACATCTACTAATATTACCAATTCTTTGACATTCATCACAAGATAAGACAAACTTACGGGCATCATTGAAGAGAGTAGGCCAATAAAAAGCAGATTGCAATACCTTATGTGCAGTTCTATCTCCAGCGTGGTGTCCTCCATATGCCTCGGAGTGACACTTGTGTAGGATCTGTTCCTATTCATGCTCAGGTACACAATGTCTAATAACACCATCTACTCCTTCTTTACAAAGGTGTGTGTCATCCCAAAAGTAATTTCTTAAATCATAAAAAACTTTTTGTTTTGCCGGTATGTGAAACTAGGTGGTATAAATTTAGCAACAATGTAATTAGCAAAATCAGCATACCATGGAGGAGTACGAGAAGCATTTATTACAGCTAATTGTTCATCAGTAAAGCTATCATCAATAGGAAGTGGGTCATCAATAACATTATCTAACCTAGACAAGTTGTCTGCAACGAGGTTCTCAGCTCCCTTTCTATCAATAATATGCAAATTAAATTCTTGTAGAAAGAGAACCCATCTAATAAGTCTAGCTTTAGCATCTTTCTTTTCCATAAGGTATTTAATAGCAGCATGATCAGTGTGAAAAGTTACTTTGGAATCAAAGGTCTGAACTTATCACAAGCAAATACAACTGCTAAAAATTCTTTTTCAGTAGTAGCATAATTTCTCTGGGTAGTGTCTAGAGTTTTACTAGCATATTTGATAACATTTAATTTCTTATCAACTCTTTGTCCTAGAACAACACCTACAGCATAATCACTAGCATCACACATAATTTCAAAGGGCAAATTCCAATCAGGTGGCTGAACAATAGGTGCAGAAATCAAGGCTTTCTTAAGTATTTCAAATGCTTCTACACAATCATCATCAAAGACAAAAGGAACATCTTTTTGTAAGAGATTAGTCAGAGGCCTAGAAATTTTTGAGAAGTCTTTAATGAACCTCCTATAAAAACCGGCATGACCAAGGAAACTTATTATAGCTTTGATGTCCTTAGGACATAACATCTTTTCAATAGCATCATCTTTAGCTTTATCAACTTTAATACCTCTTTTAGAAATTTTATGCCCCAAGACAATACCTTCGTTAACCATAAAGTGGCACTTCTCCCAATTTAAGACAAGATTAGTTTCTTCACATCTCTACAAGACTCGATCAAGGTTGCTTCACCAATCATCAAAAGAAGTTCCATACACGGAGAAATCATCCATGAAAACCTCAACAATCTTTTCACATAAGTCAAAGAATATAGTAGGCATACATCTTTGAAAGGTAGCAGGTGCATTGCATAAACCAAAAGGCATGCGTCTATAAGCAAAGGTACCGAAAGGGCAAGAAAAAGTGGTCTTATCCAGATCCTCTTTTGACACAGGTATTTGAGAGAAACCAGAATAACCGTCTAGAAAGAAAAAATGTGTATGTTTGGATAATCTTTCTAGCATTTAATCAATAAAAGGTAGAGGGTAATGATCCTGTCTAGTAGCTTTATTTAATTTGCAGAAATCAATTACCATTCTATAACCTGTAACAATTGTTTGTGGGATCAATTCATCTTTATCATTAGGAACAACAATAATACCTCCCTTCTTAGGGACACAATGGACATGACTTACCCACTGACTATCACCAACATGATAAATTATACCTGCCTCAAGAAGCTTTAGTATTTAATTTCTTACCACTTCTTTCATCTTAGGATTTAACCGTCGTTGGTGATCAACAACTGGTTTAGCATCTTTTGCCAGCTTTATTTTATGCTGGCATAGAGTGGGACTAATGCCCTTAAGATCATCAAGAGTATATCCAATAGCAGCATGGTGCTTCTTCAGAGTTTTCAATAATTTCTCATCTTCATGCTCTGAAAGGTTAGCACTAATAATAACAGGATATATCTTCTTTTCATCAAGCTAAGCATATTTAAGAGTATCAGGTAATTGTTTAAGCTCAAACACGGGATCACCCTTGGGTGGAGGAGGACCCCCTAGGATTTCAATAGGCAAGTTGTGTTCTAAAATAGGTCCCTGTTTAAAGGATACTTCATCTATTTCCCTTCTTTCGTTCATAAACATATCATTTTCATGGTCTAGCAAATATTGTTCTAAAGGATCATTAGGAGGCACGACAATAGAAGCAAGACCAATAATTTCATCTTTACTAGGCAATTGTTTATCATGGGGTTGTCTACAAATTTTAGAGAAATTAAAATCATGAGACATATCCCCTAAGCCAACAGTAACTATATCTTTTTCGTAGTCTATCCTAGTATTAACAGTATTCAAGAAGGGTATACCAAATATAATGGGACAAAAGTGATCATTTGGGGAACCAAGAAAAAGAAAATCAGTAGGATATTTAATTTTCCCACACAAGACTTCAACATCTCTAACAATCCCAGTTGGTGAAATAGTATCTCTATTGGCAAGCTTAATAGTAACATCAATACCTTCTATTTCAGTAGGTGCAATATCATGCATAATTTCTTCGTATAAGGAATGAGGTATTGCACTCGCACTAGCACCCATATCACATAAGCACTGATAACAATGATCTCCTATTTTAATAGAAACAACAGGCATGCCAACAACAGGTCTATTTTTATTTTTAGTATCGGGTCTAGAAATTCTAGCAGCTTCATCACAGAAGTAAATAACATGCCCATCAATATTATCAACCAAGAGATCTTTAACCATAGCAATACTAGGTTCGACTTTAATTTGCTCAGGGGGTGTAGGTGTTCTAGCATTACTCTTACGAACCACAGTTGAAGCTTTAGCATGACTAGAAGAACACCTGTGCGTTGCAACGGGGCCACATTAAATTTAAGAGTTCAATATCAATTATGTTAATATTACATTTAATATTCTCATACATATCAAGTGACATTGGCGACCTTTTTACCATCAAATTCTCACACACACTCTCTCCCTCCCGCCTCCTCACTCTCTCTCCCCCTCTCCCACTCTCTCTTTCTCTCTCTCTCTCTCTCTCTAACACACACAAATATCCATCTTATTGGGTACGGGACCATAATCCATCTATTTCACACGCACACGCGCTAGTGCATAACAATATGGATTATAAAACAGGTTCAAGGTAGTAACAAGGATTCTTATCATGCATTAATAAACAAATGTTCTGCACTGAAGACAAGATAAACAATTCCCAAAGTGCATCAGAGCATCACAGAACATTACTGGCAAGATAAATGCACGATGTACCGGAACTGCTCGGATGAACCGGAATAGAGCCAACATATATCATCCTAGACAAACGCAACATCAACCATTTACCTTGGTACTTTAGGGACCCACAGGAGGATGCATGTAGAAGCGCTTATTGCCTGCGAATCCACAGTCAGAGAGAGAAATTGGAACCCATTCCCATCACCAACTGATAAAGAAAGCATGTAAGAATATTGATATCGGGCCAACTTGGATCTTCGGTGATTGTCCGTCGGTATGGAGAATTTAGGAGGGTGGGTGCAGGGAGTGGCCTTGTGGATGATGGATGGAGGCACGGAGGGATGTGGTCGCCGGAAGGTCGAAAGCGGAGAGGGTAGGGCACGTTAGGTGGAGTTGGTGGTGCGCGACAACCGGAGGCGGCCCAATCGTGGGCGGCGAACCGACGATAGCCTCGGCCCATCTCTCGACGCAGCGAAGATAGAGAGGGCGGCACCGCCGGTGCTCGAGGCCGCTGCTCGGCACCATCTACATCGAGGGGAAAGAGAGGCGAGAAAGCGATAGGGTGATGCGGGGCTAGGGATTGCGGAGGAGGGTGGGGGTGTGCGATTTGAATGGATGGTTCTGCCCACCGTTTTCTTGTACGTGGCGGTGGAGACGGCGGCGTCCAGCCATGCAGGCGAGGCATGGGTCGAGCCGGGCACACGGCGAGGCGCAGAAGCAGAGGCGGGGGCGATTTTTTGCTACTGAGATGCATGGTGTGGGATTGATCGTTCATGTTCTCTTTTCCTTTTTAACGGGAGATGTATGCGATTTTTTCACGAGGGGAGAGATGCGACCACGTACAGATTCCATAATAAATTAATTAGGTCCATAACGGGAATTCTTTATAATGCGTTAAGATTTACGTGTTAGTTTTCTTAATAAAGAAATGCACTGAGTTAGGGATCGATTGATTCGGGTAAGGAAAGATAGATTCATGATCTTTTGTATGTTAGGAAATTAGTGGTTTGCAAGGAAAGAGTGGAGAGAAAAAGAACCAATGCGACCATGTATAGATTCCATAATAAATTAATTAGGTCCATAACTGGATTTGTTTACAATGCATTAAGATTAACGTGTTAGTTTTCTTAATAAAGAAATGCACTGATGTAGGGTGCAATTGGTTCGGGTAAGGAAAGATAGATTCGTGATCTTTTGTATGTTAGGAAATTATTGGTTTGCAAGGAAAGAGTGGAGAGAAAAAGAACCAGTGGAGGTGGGAGGAGGACAAAAATAAACGGTACGAGGCTACCAACTGCTCCATTAGGAGTAGAGATTATTTGTGAAAATAACATGCGACGACGACTTAACGAGCGGATCCCCTTAAAAAATACATAGCGAGCAGATTCCCTTAAAACTGGTAGGAATGGATACGATTGATGACATTGATAAATAGTGGTGAATGTTGGCCTAATTTACTATCATCATGCATGAAAACGAATCATCAAGAAAAAGAATACTTCCTATTACTACACTCATAGGAAGCTTCCTAATCTCTGCTACCAAACAGTTTCTGCTCAAACAAGGAAGGAAAGTTATGGACGTGATTCGAAAGGAAACAAACGTTATGAAGATTAATTAATTTAGATTTGATCTTTAGAGATTGATTGTGATTGATTCTTTCACATAAAGACATTACTAAATAATTTGCGTCAGTATGGAAAGTTCTGATCCGTTCAGTTTTTTTCGTTGTGTGAGAGGGTGAAGTGAAAATAAACCGATGAAGTGGGGGAGGCGACGAAAAAAATCTACGACGGTTAACCTACGAAAAAAAACCGGACGAAAGTGGTGGGACAAAAAAAAACCTGGAAGCGAGACTACCAACTGCTCCTTTAGGAGTAGAGATCCTTTATTCTAACAGGGAAAGGTGGTTTCTCAATATAAGCAGTAGGAACAATAGGATCAACATTATAAGTAACAATATTTTCTTCAACTTTAATAGGTTCTACTACTTTAACTTCAATGGGAGGATGATATTTAAACCACTTCTCCTTAGGGAGATCAACATGAGTAGCAAATGATTCAAAGAAAGAAGCTACTATCTCTGAATCAAGTCCATATTTAGTGCTAAATTCACGAAAAGCATCAGTATCCATAAAAGATTGAACACAATCAAACTTAGGTGTTATACCTGACTCCTTAGAGCATCTCCACTAGCCCCCCCCCCCCAAGATGCTTCCCCAAGCACCTTTTTTAGCACCAGCGTGAAAAAAGGCCCCAGTGAGGCCCCCAACATGCTGTTTTGCGCCGGATTTAGGAATATTTAGCCCCAGCGACCACAGGCAAAACCCAGCCCGTCGGGGCGCACTTGGGACCGCCGGCGTCACTTTTTGCATGGAAAAACCCC
>NC_041383.1:10298903-10309358 GCF_002162155.2 Triticum dicoccoides | reverse complement strand
CTCTGCCAACCCGAGCTCACCGCCGCCCCCTCCCTCGGTGGTCGCAGGGCGAGGAGGAGTGCGCCTCCGGCACCGCCGCCTCCCTCGCTCGCCTCCGGCCCGAGGAGGAGCGCGCCTCCGGCACCGCCACCTCCCTCGCTCGCCTCCGGCCCGAGGAGGAGCGCGCCGGCAACGACTGCAAGCAGCGGAGGGACAGGATGGCCTAGACCTTGAGCTTCTTGTCCCAGGAGACGAAGAAGAGGAGGCGTCCGTCCATGGACACGGTGACGCCGGACACGGAGTCGGAGGTGGACGTCGGCTCCAGGGTGCGAAGGTCATGGAGGGCGACAGACGCTGGCCTGGCGACGATGAACCCATGGGAGGCATCCACCGCCGCGACAGCCGCTTCCGCTGACGCTGCCATGGGTGGAGGGATGAGCGTGCTGACGTGGGCGAAGGAGGTGGCATTCGATGTGGCAGCCATCTTCTCGTCGGCGCTGCACCGTTCCTTGGTCCTCTGCTCTGCCCGCTCGCGCTCGTGCTCATCATGCTGCTCAAGCTCGGCGGCGAGGCCGGGCCGGCCGTGGCCTGGGGCGGGCGTGGCCTGGGCACGGCTTGGGGGTGGACACGACTGGAAGCTTTTTCACCCCCAGGCCAAAAGTTCCGCCGGCAGCCCCCCAGGAGGCGAAAAAAATGCCTCCTGGGGGCACAATGGCTGGAGATGCTCTTACCTTCGTCGAGTTCCCAATATTCAGAGTTGCGTTTAATTCTTTCCAATAAATCCCATCTAAATTCAATAGTCTTCATCAAAAAAGAACCAGTACAAGAAGTATCGAGCATGGAGCGACTATTGAGAGAAAGCCGAGCATAATTTTTTTGAATAATAATTTCTCTTGAGGGCTCATGATTGGGGCATGAATATAACATTGACTTAAGCCTCCCCCAAGCTTGAGCGATACTTTCTCCTTCACGGGGCTAATATATATATATATATAATTACGATCATGATGAACCAGATGCATAGGATAAAACTTCTGATGAAATTCCAACTTCAATCGGTTGTAGTTCCCTGATCCAATATCATCACATAGCCTAAACCATGTCAATGCCTTTCCCTTCAAATATAAAGGGAAGACCTTCTTCTTGAAAACATCCTCGGGCCTACCCGCAAGCTTAAATAATCCACAAACTTCATCCACATAGATTAGGTGCATATCGGGATGTAATGTTCCATCTCCTGTAAAAGGATTAGCTAGCAGTTTCTCTATCATACCCGAAGGAATTTCAAAGTGAACATTTTCAGTAGGTCCAGTAGGTTGAGGAGCACTTCTTTGCTCTTCCGGTCGGGGTGAAGATACCCTGAACAAGCCCCACAAAGGATTATTTTCCACAGTAACAAGTGACAGTAAATTTTAGAACACTATATAAATGTTTCCTTACCAAATTCCACCTACCAAAGGCGCTTCACTCCCCGGCAATGACGCCAGAAAAGAGTCTTGATGACCCACAAGTATAGGGGATCTATCATAGTCGTTTCAATAAGTAAGAGTGTCGAACCCAACAAGGAGCAGAAGGAATGACAAGCGGTTTTCGGTAAGGTATTCTCTGCAAGCACTGAAATTATCGGTAATAGATAGTTTTGTGATAAGATAATTCGTAATGGGTAACAAGTAAAAAAAGTAAACAAGATGCATCAAGGTGGCCCAATCCTTTTTGTAGCAAAGGACAAGCCTAGACAAACTCTTATATAAAGCAAAGAACTCCCGAGGACACATGGGAATTATCGTCAAACTAGTTTTCGTCATGCTCATATGATTCGTGTTCGTTACTTTGATAATTTGATATGTGGGTGGACCGGTGCTTGGGTACTCCCCTTCCTTGGACAAGCATCCCACTTATGATTATCCCCTCTCGCAATCATCCCCAACTAAGAAAGAAGAATTAAGGTAAACCTAACCATAGCATGAAACATAAGGATCCAAATCATCCCCTTACGGAGCAATGCATAAACTAGGGTTTAAGCTTCTGTCACTCTAGCAACCCATCATCTACTTATTACTTCCCAATGCATTCCCCTAGGCACAAACAATTGTGAAGTGTCATGTAGTCGACGTTCACATAACACCACTAGAGGAGAGACAACATACATCTCATCAAAATATCGAATGAATACCAAATTCACATGACTACTTATAACAAGACTTCTCACATGTCCTCAGGAACAAACGTAACTACTCAGAAATCATATTCATGTTCATAATCAGAGGTGTATTAATATGCATAAAGGATCTGAACATACGATCTTCCACCGAATAAACCATCTAGCATCAACTACAAGGAGTAATCAACACTACTAGCAACCCACAGGTACCCATCTGAGGTTTTGAGACAAAGATCGGATACAAGAGGTGAACTAGGGTTTGAGAGGAGATGGTGCTGGTGAAGATGTTGATGGAGATTGACCCCCCTCCCCCCCCCCCTCGATGAGAGGATCGATGGTGATAACGATGGTGACGATTTCCCCCTCCCGGAGGGATGTTTCCCCGGCAGAATAGCTCCACCGGAGCCCTAGATTGGTTCCTCCAAGGTTCTGCCTCGAGACGGCGGTGTTTCGTCCCGAAAACTTCCTTATGATTTTTACCAGGACAAAAACACCATATAGCAGAAGATGGGCATCTGGGGCCTGCCAGGTGGCCCACGAGGCAGGGGCGCGCCCAGGGGGTAGGGCGCGCCCTCCACCCTCGTGGATGGTGGGTGGCCACCCTCTGGTGCTTTCTTCATCCAAAACTTTTCATATATTCCAAAACTGACTTTCCTGGAGTTTCAGGACTTTTGGAGTTGTGCAGAGTAGGTCTCTAATATTTGCTCGTTTTTCAGCCCAGAATTCCAGCTGCCGGCCTTCTCCCTCTTCATGTAAACCTTGTAAAATAAGATAGAAAATGCATAAGTATTGTGACATAATGTATAGTATGCCCATATTGCAATAAATATTGATATAAAAGCATGATGCAAAATGGACGTATCACTGTATAAGATTGCTACTAAGGTGCTTGCAAACCGTCTAAAGGACATCCTCCCTATTCTTATTTCAGAGGAACAAAGTGCATTTGTTTCGGGAAGTTTGATCACGGATAATGTTTTGGTAGCATACGAGTGTGTACATGCAATATGTACTAGGAGGAGGAAGAAGAAGAGTTTGTGCACAGTGAAGTTGGATATGATGAAGGCATATGACAGAGTGGAGTGGATTTTCCTGGAATAGATGATGATTCGGTTTGGTTTTGCCCCCAATGGGTGTGTATGATCATGCGATGTGTTATGTCGGCAAGGTTTTATGTTAAGCTTAATGGGGCCATTCGAGAAGTTTTTCACCTTCATGTGGTCTCAGACAAGGCGATCCCTTGTCTCCTTTTTTTAAAAATTTTGTTTGTAGGGCTTTTCGGCACTATTCAAGAAATCACAATAACACAAGCAAATTAAAGGAGTCATGTTTGGGAGCACTGGCCCCAATGTTACTCATCTTCTATTTGCAAAAGACAACATTGTTTTCCTTGAGGGTCCAATGGGAAATATGGAGACTCTGAAGCAGATACTTGTCAAATATGAGAAAGCTTCAATACAAAAAGTAAACTTGTAGGAGTCATCTATATTTTTGGGGAAGGGGAGTCAGAGCGAGATGAAGGAGCAAGTGAAGCATACAGTTGGTATTCAGTACTAGGCTCCTAGTGAGCGTTACTTGGGGCTTCCAACACTACTTGGAAGGTCCAAGGATGGCACTTTCAAGCATGTTACTAAATGTTCCAAAGGTAAAGTTAGCGGATGGAAGGGACAAGGGTTGTCGAAGGCGGCCAGAAAAGTGTTAGTAAAATCTGTTCTCCAGGTGACACCGACCTACACGATGAGTTGTTTTCACCTGTCTAAGAAGATGTGCCGGAACCTGACTTCGATCTCTTCGAAATTCTAGTGGGGTGCAACAAATGGTGAAAGGAAGGTTCATTGGTAGCGTGGAAGAAGATGTGTGCGAGCAAGCGTGACGGTGGGATGGGGTTTCGGGACCCTAAAGCGTTCAAACAAGCCTTGTTGGCCAAGCAAGCATGGCGTATTTTACAAGTCCCTACTTCTCCGTGTGCGAGAGTGCTAAAAGCCCGGTACTTCATACAGTCCTGTCTGCCACTTGTCCATCATTGGGGTCATACACTTTTCGGAGCATACTACACGGACGTGATTTTCTCAAGGAAGGGTTGATCTGGAGAATTGGGGATGGAGCTCATATCAACATTCACCATGACCCCTGGATACCTCGAACTGGATGCTCACAATCGTTGGGCCAGATTTACATACAGGGAATTACTAATGTTGCTGACCTTCTGAGTGATGATGGAACAAAATGGAATGAGGAAAAGTGGATGCCATGTTTACCCCAACGGATGCTGTAGATACCAAGAAAATTGCAATTGGAGGCCCAAGAGCTGATGATTTCTGAGCTTGGAACTTTATGAAGAACGACATCTTTACAGTAAAATCGGCTTATCATTTGCGGATGTCTCTGAATAGAGCTAGAACCGAACAACCGGAGGCATCTAACTCCATTTCCAAACATAAAGGGTATATGGCTTTGTGGGAAACTAGTGCACCAGCTAAGGTCAAGATTCATATGTGGCGGATGGTACAAAATGGTCTTGCCATGGGAGCGGGGCTCCATCGTCAACAGATAAAGACGGGTGTTTTTGTGTTTCATGTGGCAGAGAGGAAACCATGATTCACCGCTTCTGGACATGCCAGCATTCAGTCCCATTCTGGCAGCTATTGTGCGAAGAGTTGGGAGTAATGGTGGCGAGTCCACCATGTCACTTGAACTCCCAGGGTGCCCTTACCACCTGGTTGCTGGAATGGTTCACCGGGGCCTCCGAGGATGGGAAGGAAATCATGCTACAGACGACATATGGAATTTGGCTCGCTAGAAATGATGCAAGGGCAGGAAGGAAGATTGCGCAGCCACATGAAATATTAGCCACAATGAATGTGCAGTTGACTGATTGGAAACTTGTGCACGAGACGAGGGCGCCACAACCGAAGCCGAAGACCATCCAAAAATGGGAGCCTCCTGAAGATGGATGGGTGAAGATCAACTCTGACGGCGCGGTCTCGAAGAACGGAGATAATGGCGGTGGCGGTGCGGTGTTCAGGGATCATAATGCAGCTTTCTTGGCCGATGTATGTCACTTCTTTCCAATGGTTGCTGATGCTGAGTACAAAGAAGTTTTGGCGTGCAGAAGGGCACTCCGGGTGGAGATAGAGCTTCAGATTCAGCACATACTGCTATGTCTTGAGCTAGCGTTGGTTTTCCCCGAAGAGGAGAGGGTGATGCAGCAAAGTGTAGCGTAAGTATTTCCCTCAGTTTTGAGAACCAAGGTATCAATCCAGTAGGAGGCTCCTCAAAAGTCCCACGCACCTACACAAACAAACTGAGAACTCGCAACCAATGCAATAAAGGGGTTGTCAATCCCTTCACGGTCACTTACGAAAGTGAGATCTGATAGAGATAGTATGATAAGATAAATATTTTTTTGGTATTTTGTGATATAGATGCAGAAAAGTAAAGATGCAAATAAAAGTAGATTGAAAGCAAATATGATAAGAGATAGACCCGGGGTCCATAGGTTTCACTAGAGGCTTCTCTCGAGAGCATAAGTATTATGGTGGGTGAACAAACTACTGTCAAGCAATTGATAGAAAAGCGAATAATTATGACATTATCTAGGCATGATCATGTATATAGGCATCACATCCATAACAAGTAGACCGACTCCTGCCTGCATCTACTACTATTACTCCACTCATCGACCGCTATCCAGCATGCATCTAGAGCATTAAGTTCATAAGAACAGAGCAACGCAGTAAGCAAGATGATATGATGTAGATGGATAAACACATGCAATATGATATAAACCCCATCTTGTTATCCTCGATGGCAACAATCACTAGTAGAAATGGGGTCATTTGTCCCGGTTCGTAAGGGCCTTTAGTCCCGGTTCATGAACCGGGACTAATGGGTCGTTACTAATACCTCCCACCTTTAGTCCCGGTTCAAACACGAACCAGGACAGATGGGCCTCCACGTGGCCGGTGTGCCGAGCCCAGGCAGGGGGGCCTTTGGTCCCGGTTGGTGGCACCAACCGGGACCAAAAGGCGATGTTTTTTTAGAAAAGTGGCTGCTTTAGGGGTTTTGGGGGTTATTTTTAGGTTGTTATTAGCTAGCTAATAGAGAGAAGTGTCCTCTCTTATATCTTCGTCCATGGTTTACCACTGTTGCTATGTTCATTTCACCCGCTGATATAATAACTCATGCATGCTTGCATCATACATCATCATATATAATAACAAGTCCTACTAATCATGCATCATACAACTTCTACTCGTTATTAATAATAAGTCATACGATCATCATCCTCATAGTCATCGAACCCAACCCTACATATAATGGTTCTTAGAACATGATCCTCAGTATCAGGTAGGACCTAAACACCCTTAAGGTAAAATAGCATAAAATAATATAAACCCTGACTCTCCATTATGAAGAATGGAGATCATCCTGTCTCAAATTTTTGCGCTTCGCTGCCTTTTGCTTCCAAGAAGCTCCTTACGACTGTCCATACATTTTTTCCATTCTTTGATTGTCATGTCCCCATTTCTTTTAGAAACCCGGTATGGACAGTTCAGATTCGTAGGAAGACATGGTTGTATGTTCAAAACATGAAGGCTACCGTGCGTATACATCAGATGAGGCACACAATCATTCGGGATTATCTATTGAAAAACATAGTAATAAATTCGTAGTTAGCAATGATGTACTAGTTTTAGAAGTGTGCAAAAATGTCAGGACCCCGACTCAATGCCACATCGATCTAGCATGTAACTCCTCATATCACTTTGCGGCCTCACGCACGGTATTCCCACGGGTGTCGCCTTACCTTTGCCCGGGACCGTTTGCGCCTTTTGGCACACGTATATGACAGTGTCGCTAGCATCCATATGATAAGGAGCCCGGGCTGACATGGCTAGTCGTAAACCCAAAGTGGCACAGACTTACAGGGACAGGCATCCATGACCCAGCATCGAACGTGTCGGTCATCAGCGAGTGAATCCAGGCTGTAGCACTGGGCTAGCAGGACTCCGGTGAACCGGGCTGTAGCGGGCTAACAGGACTCCGGTATTCATCGCGTGACATTTCCCGAAGGGACAGACACAGGAACGAGGAAGGACACATGCCGGCCAGCCTAAGTGTCCCGGAGCAGTAGCAAGCTACCATGGCTCGGTGGAAACACTAGGAGACATTTCCCGGTAAGAGAGGCTACCAAGGATAAACAACTAGGTTGTCAGATCCCACACATACCAAGCATTTCAATAACATACACACAATATGCTCGATATGTGCAAATACAACATGGCATCACCACATGACTCTACAACTCAAGTATTTTAATCAATAGGCTCCGAGGAGCGAGATATTACAAACATGGGTCTCACGACCCAACAATCAGAGCATACAAGTCAAAGCACAAGCGGAAGCTATCATGTCTGGGTACAGACATCTATAAATGAAAAAGGCCGAGAAGCCTGACTATCTATCAGATCCTGCCGAGGGCACAAGATCGTAGCTGAGGTAACAAGCTAAACGTCGAAGTCCACGTGGAACTACTAGTGAGACTGAAGTCTCTCTGCAAAAACATAAAATAGGCAAACGTGAGTACAAATGTACCCAGCAAGACTTACATCAGAACTAACTACATATGCATCATTTTCAACAAAGGGATGGTGGGGTTTAACTGCAGCAAGCCAGCTTTGACTCGGTGGCTATCCTAAACTACGACTGCAAGCGACTCTTTTGAGGTGGCGCACACGAGTCCACATATTCACCATATCAATACACCACTATGGATCCGCTCTCGTTCCCCTACGAGAACGCCATCCATAGCACTCACGCTTATCTTGCGTATTTTAGAGTATCCACTTTCACTTGTCTATGAACTGATATAAGCAACCCAGAGGTCCTTTTCCGTGGACACGGCTATTCGAATAGATTAGGTTAACCCTGCAGGGGTGTACTTCTTCACACACGCTCTCACCACTTACCGCCGTTTACACGACATGTACTCGGCAACCTTCAAGCGGAAGCCCAACGTGGGTGTCGGCCACGGCCTGCCTAAACACTCAAGTCTCTAGTCCAGGTTTATCGCCTATTCGGGTTCCATCCATGAGGAGATCCGGCCGGAGTTTCGCTCACAGCCCCAAACGATGTGAACAGGGTTCCCGAGATACCAAACGGGCATCCGGTACACCGTGCCACGTACCTACCGCATCACAGCCCACCCCTACGGTCAGCGCTGTCCACGGCCTCCAGTAAGCTACAAACACCATAAACTACTTGCAACTCCTGGACAGAGGACTAGGGTGAATAAGAAGTCGAGCGGGGTCATATTTCAGGGCCCAATGTATGGTAGTAGCTGAATCATGGATCACAAACACAGAACTCAGTTCCTGAGGACGGCTGCAATGAGACAACCCACCATGTACTCCTACATGGCCTCTCACCGCTACCTTTACCAAATCGTGTTCACACACTTAGCTCACACACAGTAGGACATGTTCACACGCCTCTGATTCATCCCCGATGAACCAGACCTGACTCAACTCTAAGCAGTAGCAGGCATGACAAACAAGCATGAATGAGTAGGCACAACAGGGCTCAAACAATTCCTACTCATACTAGTGGGTTTCATCTATTTACTGTGGAATGACAGGTCATGCAAAGGATAAAGGGGTTCAGCTACCGCAGCAAGTAACAGATGAATCATTGTTGTCCTAATGCAGTAAAAGAGAGCAGGAGCGAGAGAGTAGGATTGTATCGGAATGAACAAGGGGGTTTTGCTTGCCTGGCACTTCTGAAGATAACATTGAGTCTTCATCAGTGTCAACGATCACATCATCGGTATCATGTCTATCGAGAGGGGACAAATACCGACAACACAGAAGGGAACACAATCAATGCAATGCACAATATGATGCATGATCATGACATGGCAAAATGAATGTGTTTTGAGCTAATGCAACTAGCAATAGATTAAATGAAGTTGGTTTGAATACAAGATTCAAATTTAAACTCCATATGTGATTATTCAAATGCCATTTAATTGATTTGTGCTAAACAGCAGCTATAAGTTGTTCTAACATGCATGAAAATGGTACAGATGGATTCCTTGAATTTTTCTGATAATTTTTCATATATAAATTATTTAATTTGGAGTTACGGTTAATTTTCTATGAATTATTGAAGTTTATACAGTTTTCTGGAATTTCCTGATTATTAATAAATCCAGTAATTGAATTAATGCGCCAGCCTGACGTCATAGTGATGTCAGCAGGTCAACGGGCTGGTCCGGGTCAAACCTGACGTGTGGGACCCACACGTCAGTGACAGGGGGTTAACAGGGGTTTATTTAGTTTAATTAAAAGGTTAGGGGGGGGGTCGGGCCCACTGGTCAGCGTCAGGGGGGGTTTATTTTAGTTTAATTAAGGATTAAGACACTAGGGCCCACATGTCAGCGTCAGCAGGGGCGTAATTAAATTAAAATAAACTAACTAATTAATAGGGGGGGCTGGCCCCACCTGTCATCGACCCAGGGGGGGTCAAACCCCTGGTCAGCAGGGCCTAACCCGCCGGCGGCTCGTCGCCGGTGGCAACAGGCGCGGCGGAGGGCGCGGGCTCGCTCCTCCGGCGTCCAAATGGACGGAGGAGAGCGGCTACGGGGAGCTGGAGCTCACCCGCGCCCATTTCAGCAAGCAGCAGCAGCTAGGGCGGCCGGAGACGATGGCCTCGAGCTCGGCAGCGGCGGCCGGAGCTCGGGCGTGATCGGTTTCGGTGTTACACGGCACGGCGGGCGCGGCCGATGGGCTCTACGGGATGCTGGGGTCACCAGGAACACCCGGAGGCAACGAACGCAGGCGGAGAAGCTCGGGAGCACGGAGCTCACCGGCCATGGCGGACGGCGGCTTCGGTGCTCGTGGGGCGGCGGCTATAGGGCGCAATCGAAGGGGGAAAGAGGGAGGGGAGGCGTAGGAGCTCACAGCGGTGCCGTAGGGATGGTTAGCCGGCTCGGGGGCGCGCCGGAGTGGCCGAATCGACGGAGAAGATCCTCGGCGGCCGGCGAGGGGAAAACGTCGGGGGTGGCGTTCCGGGGCTCTTCTGGTCGCGTGACACGGCGAGGAGGTCGAGGGAGGACCGGCAGAGCTTCCTGGGGCGTCGGTGAGCCGTGGGGTGGCCGGTAGCCACGGTGGCTCTTGTCGGTGGCGGCGGCTCCGTTCGGTCGCGGGAGGGGAAACAGAGGAGCGAGGGGGAGGGAGGTCCAGAGAGCGAGGGAGAAGTGAGAGGGGGTCGGGGCTGCGTGGCGTCGCGGGAGGGACCAGGGAAGGAGGAGG
>NC_041383.1:10288045-10298592 GCF_002162155.2 Triticum dicoccoides | reverse complement strand
GTTTTGCCACTGTTTTGAATTTTAAACAAATTCAAACAATGCCAAAAACTCCTCTGAATAATTTTATTTGGCTAGATGGACTTTTCCAAAAGCTCATAAAATATTTCAGGGGTATTTGAAATTATATTCTAATTATATGAATATAATTCAAATTCAAATAGCTAATGAATTAAATCCAAAGTCCCAAAAATAAATCCTTAAAAATGTTCAATATTTTGGTTGGGACCAGAACCCTTACCAAAAATTATCAAACATTTAAGAAGAGCCTTTTGGAGCAATGAATGAGATTTCTAGGGTTTTTGCCCCTCTTTTATTTAGGGTTTTGAGGCTTCCAATATTCCTCAATTCAAGTTTCAAAAATATAGACATGATGCACACATGAAGCTAGCCTAGAGCAATGCCAGAAGCTAGGGATGTGACAACTCACCCCCACTAAACAAGAATCTCGTCTCGAGATTCAAGCGTAGAGTAGGATGAAGGGGAAACGCAAACTAGTATAATCTTCACGATCCAGGGTGCACTTCAGTTGAACGTTGATTCATTCACCATCATTGTCTTGATGTCTTGTTCTGAGAAATCCTGCCAACATGACATGGAGGGAAGAAGGAGACTCTAGAAGGGTCGATCTTCTTGAAGATCGAACAACTCACGGAATGAGACATAGGACCACCTCTCGGGTTGAGACACGAGATACACATCAAGAGGGGTGGAAAGAAACGGATGACGAAGGTTCACTAGGTGGACAACAATTCCACACTTAAGAAGGTGGTAATCGGTTGTCAACGTAGCGAGGAGTTGAGTTGCCATGATACCACAACGAGACACCTTCGGAACCGTGACTCGTAGATATCTCCCCTTAAGTGGCAAAAGAATTACCTTTGATATAGAGATCGTTAAGACTCTCTATATCAGCCTAAGGCAAATCATAGCAATCGATTGGCGGGGTCGGTAGAATGGCATACTTGGACTTGGATGATGTGGATTACCTTGTTGAAGACAACGTAATGGATGATTTTGCTTATCACCGGAAATGGAAGAGACCCATGGTAGAATGGCACATTGGCGGTGCAAGCTAGGAACAAAATGCAAATGCTGGGAATGATTCTGGTAACTGGGGAAGAACCCAACAAAAGAGAGTGAATTCACTGTTTGAAAAGGTCATAGCATTTGCCGAGGAAACTGAGAGGAATCCCAGTTAGAGATGATGATAACACGTAGTGCTTGTGCGTGCTCTCAAGAACTTGAGCATTTCCACAATCATCAAGGTTTTATCAACAACCGCGTCAAGGGTGCTGACAACACAACATACTACCATGATGAATAGCGATGGACGATGCAGATGCGAAGGAGGATAACACTTTCTCATATTTCACCTTAGCGAGGCCAAGCAAATAAAATCTGGATGATCGACCGAGAGACATTTAGCACTCCGCTTCTAATGTTCTCCTTGATGTGCTAGTATAACCCATTCATAGATATGGTTTGATATCTAAAACATCAAGTAAAAGGTCGGACTTCGGGAACACAAAAATCCATAGGGGCAACTAGGGAGTAAATCCTACGAAATCCCTATGGGGGGGGGTGGCCAACTTCCTCAAACAAGATACTATAATAATAGGTCTACCGGATGGGTGTGTTGGCCACGACATCCACCTTACCGGTTATCGAGAGACCAATATTATAGTTCTTAGGGAAATGTTCCAACCATCATATCTGCCTGAGATTCAGCTCTTGTTGGTGTTAGGATATTCCAGGCTCATCGAGTCTTAGGAAGAAAAATGAAAGTTTGCAACACAAATCGACGAGATGACGTTGCGGGATTCTCGGGAGATGAACTATGATAGCAAGCTCCAAAACATGAGCTGGTTCTGCTGCAAACATGTGAACACGTTGTCCCAGACAAGCATGACCACGTGGTAGTCTTATAATAAAACACTACCGAGTTCAGGAGGGGGAACCATCAACGAGGGTATCGAAGTTCTTTCATAAGTCCGGATTAGCTCTTATGAAGGAACTCCTTCTCCTTGAACAAATCCATCAGTGGCTTGGTGTGCTAGAGATACATATAGATTGAAGGTTGCAAGTCTTCAAACCACAGCATTCTTCGCACGTGTGCATGACTGATTTGGAATGATTCCAAAGAAAGCAACATTGACTTTCTCGAATCCACGGCGGCAACTTGCATCAGATGCACATGAATTAAAGGAAGTCACTACCTTCATCCAAACATATGCTTCATGAGCTAGCATGAACAAATGCTTTCAAAAGTTTCCAACACTAGCTTAATGTTCAGCAAAATTATGGAGAAGACAAGGATGTTGTCAATGGGCACAACAACAATTCATCTGGGTTTCCTTTTAAAAGGAATTCCATAGTTAAGTGAACAAGTGATAGCATTGGTCAGACCCAAAAGATATAATGGTGTATGCTCGAGGGATCAACCACGAATAAGACAACATTACGAACATCGTTGGTTCCGACTTGATTTGACGATAGCCCACACTCAAATCAAAGGATTGATAAGACAATAGGTCCAGCAACTGATCACAAGGACCAATCGATGAAGATATCATCTTTCTTCAACACACACTACACAAGAATATCCCTTTGGAACGAACTAAGTCAGGCAAGCTTTTATCTTCCAACCCTCCAAGTTGTCGTTTAGCTTAACCAACTAGCTCAAGGATATCTAACACCGATTCTTGGAGAGAAGGCGGTTCACAAGAAACCAACTTGATCACGAACTCAACATAGCGGTCAGGTGACAACCCGGTAACACCTCCAAGAAGATATTTGGAAAGTCACGAACCACCAGTATGTTACTAAGCTCGAGAACAATCTTGCTTTTGAGGGCAAGACGATATGATCAAATGAGTGAGGACTTGACAAGATCCTAACTCATCAATCGAAGGGTGCACCGAAATAAGGACTAGGTAGCACGATCAGTCTTAGAAGGATGATTCGAAAACCAACATACTAAGAATGAAATTATTATCCTTTAACTACCAAGCAACAGAGTTGCTAGCAGTATTGATTTCACACATCACAATTCATTTGTCGGTATTCCGGTTGCATCAACACGAGGCCGAGGAATGAACAGTGATGGCAAGAAGTGTCACTGTACCAAGAGTTCATGGGATGGTGTGCAATTCCTATAACAATCTCGATATAAAATATGTAATACTCCAAGGTAGAGCAGAACCAAAAGCTGGATTGGCATTTGATCTGCGGAATACAACTACTTTGACCCAATCCTAGATATGGAAGAGGTACTGGAGTTTGTTTCTCCTAGTCATTCCGGAATAGAATGGCTTGACAGACCACAAGAGTCATAGGCATCGATGAACGAACGCACGCGTACTCTTGACTATCAATTGATAGACGAGGGTCAGAATGCAACTAAAGAGAACAACTCAAAGGAACATATAACTTCCTGAGTTGTGGATGCATAGATTAGTATGTCGAACCAAGTTCAACATATTTCTTCCGGATAACCCATGCAGAAAGGTAGAACTGGCAGAGTCACGATTTATGAATGGAGAACTCCTCAAGAGTACTCTAATTGTGATTTTTTTTTTGATCCAATAAACATCTGCCATAAGTAGTTCATGGTATTTGGAAGAAGAAGATACCACGGACTTCAAGGACTATCGCAAAGGTTACTAATATCCTAAAGGCACTAGCAATTACTATCAACATGAAGTAGGTAGAGTGAATCTCGGGTTCAGAACCCAGGAGTAGAATACCTACTACTAAGTAGCATCACGGGATGCTTCCGAGAATAAAGGCCAGAATCTTCACACTAGGACACAAATCATGGCTAGACCACTAGATGATCCCCTAAGCACTTAGGGTCATAATAATAATTCCAACATATATGTCGAGGCAATAATTACCTCAACACACCGATTAGTGTGGTTAATCTGGCCCATGGGAACATCGGAAACAGAAGGAAGGGATTTGCAAATGCATCGGACTATTTAGAAACCTGGGATGACTCGGACAGCATAACGGCTATAATTGCTCAAAAAGATTTGAGACAATCACAAAAATGGTGGCATAACCACTCAGAAGCGCAATATCAAGGTTCCGAGATCAACAATTAACATACGGAAGTAGTAGGAACTGAACTGAGACTTAAATCCAACAATCTTATAAGTCTACTGATTAGTAACACGTGATCCTAATAGAAAGAAGAGATAGCCTAGTTCTTAATCCCCGCAGGAAAGATAAGATGACTCAGATCAGAAGGGAATGAGGTATAAGGAGTAAAAAGAGCCTTACGTTCCATCCCACAATCAATTCCCTTATATAACTAAAGAATTTCTAGACTCAACTTCGACCAGTTTGGCTTGGTAATCCTACAGGCAGTCAAGCTCTGATACCAACGCTGTCAGGACCCCGACTCAATGCCACATCGATCTAGCATGTAACTCCTCATATCACTTTGCGGCCTCACGCACGGTATTCCCACGGGTGTCGCCTTACCTTTGCCCGGGACCGTTTGCGCCTTTTGGCACACGTATATGACAGTGTCGCTAGCATCCATATGATAAGGAGCCCGGGCTGACATGGCTAGTCGTAAACCCAAAGTGGCACAGACTTACAGGGACAGGCATCCATGACCCAGCATCGAACGTGTCGGTCATCAGCGAGTGAATCCAGGCTGTAGCACTGGGCTAGCAGGACTCCGGTGAACCGGGCTGTAGCGGGCTAACAGGACTCCGGTATTCATCGCGTGACATTTCCCCGAAGGGACAGACACAGGAACGAGGAAGGACACATGCCGGCCAGCCTAAGTGTCCCGGAGCAGTAGCAAGCTACCATGGCTCGGTGGAAACACTAGGAGACATTTCCCGGTAAGAGAGGCTACCAAGGATAAACAACTAGGTTGTCAGATCCCACACATACCAAGCATTTCAATAACATACACACAATATGCTCGATATGTGCAAATACAACATGGCATCACCACATGACTCTACAACTCAAGTATTTTAATCAATAGGCTCCGAGGAGCGAGATATTACAAACATGGGTCTCACGACCCAACAATCAGAGCATACAAGTCAAAGCACAAGCGGAAGCTATCATGTCTGGGTACAGACATCTATAAATGAAAAAGGCCGAGAAGCCTGACTATCTATCAGATCCTGCCGAGGGCACAAGATCGTAGCTGAGGTAACAAGCTAAACGTCGAAGTCCACGTGGAACTACTAGTGAGACTGAAGTCTCTCTGCAAAAACATAAAATAGGCAAACGTGAGTACAAATGTACCCAGCAAGACTTACATCAGAACTAACTACATATGCATCATTTTCAACAAAGGGATGGTGGGGTTTAACTGCAGCAAGCCAGCTTTGACTCGGTGGCTATCCTAAACTACGACTGCAAGCGACTCTTTTGAGGTGGCGCACACGAGTCCACATATTCACCATATCAATACACCACTATGGATCCGCTCCCGTCTCCCTACGAGAACGCCATTCATAGCACTCACGCTTATCTTGCGTATTTTAGAGTATCCACTTTCACTTGTCTATGAACTGATATAAGCAACCCAGAAGTCCTTTTCCGTGGACACGGCTATTCGAATAGATGATGTTAACCCTGCAGGGGTGTACTTCTTCATACATGTTTCCACCACTTAGCGTCTGCACACGACATGTGCTCGGCAGACTTCAAGCGAAAGCCGACGTGGGTGTAGACCACGACCTACCTAAACACTCAAGTCTCTAGTCCAGGTTTATCGCCTATTCGGGTTCCACCCATGAGGAGATCCGGCCGGAGTTTCGCTCACAGCCCCAAACGATGTGAACAGGGTTCCCGAGATACCAAACGGGCATCCGGTACACCGTGCCACGTACCTACCGCATCACAGCCCACCCCTACGGTCAGCGCTGTCCACGGCCTCCAGTAATCTACAAACACCAGAAACTACTTGCAACTCCTGGACAGAGGACTAGGGTGAATAAGAAGTCGAGCGGGGTCATATTTCAGGGCCCAATGTATGGTAGTAGCTGAATCATGGATCACAAACACAGAACTCAGTTCCTGAGGACGGCTGCAATGAGACAACCCACCATGTACTCCTACATGGCCTCTCACCGCTACCTTTACCAAATCGTGTTCACACACTTAGCTCACACACAGTAGGACATGTTCACACGCCTCTGATTCATCCCCGATGAACCAGACCTGACTCAACTCTAAGCAGTAGCAGGCATGACAAACAAGCATGAATGAGTAGGCACAACAGGGCTCAAACAATTCCTACTCATACTAGTGGGTTTCATCTATTTACTGTGGAATGACAGGTCATGCAAAGGATAAAGGGGTTCAGCTACCGCAGCAAGTAACAGATGAATCATTGTTGTCCTAATGCAGTAAAAGAGAGCAGGAGCGAGAGAGTAGGATTGTATCGGAATGAACAAGGGGGTTTTGCTTGCCTGGCACTTCTGAAGATAACATTGAGTCTTCATCAGTGTCAACGATCACATCATCGGTATCATGTCTATCGAGAGGGGACAAATACCGACAACACAGAAGGGAACACAATCAATGCAATGCACAATATGATGCATGATCATGACATGGCAAAATGAATGTGTTTTGAGCTAATGCAACTAGCAATAGATTAAATGAAGTTGGTTTGAATACAAGATTCAAATTTAAACTCCATATGTGATTATTCAAATGCCATTTAATTGATTTGTGCTAAACAGCAGCTATAAGTTGTTCTAACATGCATGAAAATGGTACAGATGGATTCCTTGAATTTTTCTGATAATTTTTCATATATAAATTATTTAATTTGGAGTTACGGTTAATTTTCTATGAATTATTGAAGTTTATACAGTTTTCTGGAATTTCCTGATTATTAATAAATCCAGTAATTGAATTAATGCGCCAGCCTGACGTCATAGTGATGTCAGCAGGTCAACGGGCTGGTCCGGGTCAAACCTGACGTGTGGGACCCACACGTCAGTGACAGGGGGTTAACAGGGGTTTATTTAGTTTAATTAAAAGGTTAGGGGGGGGGTCGGGCCCACTGGTCAGCGTCAGGGGGGGTTTATTTTAGTTTAATTAAGGATTAAGACACTAGGGCCCACATGTCAGCGTCAGCAGGGGCGTAATTAAATTAAAATAAACTAACTAATTAATAGGGGGGGCTGGCCCCACCTGTCATCGACCCAGGGGGGGTCAAACCCCTGGTCAGCAGGGCCTAACCCGCCGGCGGCTCGTCGCCGGTGGCAACAGGCGCGGCGGAGGGCGCGGGCTCGCTCCTCCGGCGTCCAAATGGACGGAGGAGAGCGGCTACGGGGAGCTGGAGCTCACCCGCGCCCATTTCAGCAAGCAGCAGCAGCTAGGGCGGCCGGAGACGATGGCCTCGAGCTCGGCAGCGGCGGCCGGAGCTCGGGCGTGATCGGTTTCGGTGTTACACGGCACGGCGGGCGCGGCCGATGGGCTCTACGGGATGCTGGGGTCACCAGGAACACCCGGAGGCAACGAACGCAGGCGGAGAAGCTCGGGAGCACGGAGCTCACCGGCCATGGCGGACGGCGGCTTCGGTGCTCGTGGGGCGGCGGCTATAGGGCGCAATCGAAGGGGGAAAGAGGGAGGGGAGGCGTAGGAGCTCACAGCGGTGCCGTAGGGATGGTTAGCCGGCTCGGGGGCGCGCCGGAGTGGCCGAATCGACGGAGAAGATCCTCGGCGGCCGGCGAGGGGAAAACGTCGGGGGTGGCGTTCCGGGGCTCTTCTGGTCGCGTGACACGGCGAGGAGGTCGAGGGAGGACCGGCGGAGCTTCCTGGGGCGTCGGTGAGCCGTGGGGTGGCCGGTAGCCACGGTGGCTCTCGTCGGTGGCGGCGGCTCCGTTCGGTCGCGGGAGGGGAAACAGAGGAGCGAGGGGGAGGGAGGTCCAGAGAGCGAGGGAGAAGTGAGAGGGGGTCGGGGCTGCGTGGCGTCGCGGGAGGGACCAGGGAAGGAGGAGGCAGCCAGGCAGGGAGGAGGTGGCCTCCTCGGCCGCGCGCGTGCGAGCACGCAGCTACTCCCACTGGCAAGAGGAAGACGACAGGGGGGGGGAGTAGCGGTGGCGGGCTGGGCCGGCTGGGCCGGTTCTGGTGGGCTACACGGGTGAGGCCAGGTAAGTCCTTCTCTCTCTCTCTTTTATTTTTTTTCTGTTTTGTTTTATTTAATTTTGTTTTGCCACTGTTTTGAATTTTAAACAAATTCAAACAATGCCAAAAACTCCTCTGAATAATTTTATTTGGCTAGATGGACTTTTCCAAAAGCTCATAAAATATTTCAGGGGTATTTGAAATTATATTCTAATTATATGAATATAATTCAAATTCAAATAGCTAATGAATTAAATCCAAAGTCCCAAAAATAAATCCTTAAAAATGTTCAATATTTTGGTTGGGACCAGAACCCTTACCAAAAATTATCAAACATTTAAGAAGAGCCTTTTGGAGCAATGAATGAGATTTCTAGGGTTTTTGCCCCTCTTTTATTTAGGGTTTTGAGGCTTCCAATATTCCTCAATTCAAGTTTCAAAAATATAGACATGATGCACACATGAAGCTAGCCTAGAGCAATGCCAGAAGCTAGGGATGTGACAAAAAAGATGCACGGATGTCGTAATAGTAAAAAATCTTACCAGGGCATCTCCATGATAGTTACCGTAGTTCAACACGTGCACTAGTGGCACGTATTGACCATAATGTTGAGGAGTTCGATTGTCGACATTGTAATTCTCAAGATCAATACAAAATGCAATCTGATGATTTTTCTCCCTATAAGTTAATTCGGAGCCATCGGTGTGGTGGGTTTTGACTACCATCTTCCACACATTCTTTGAAGAATGAAAATAAGCTGTAAATGGAAATAAGATGTGAACTATTTTGAAATAAACAATATAAATTACTTAATAACTATGTTAAGCTCACATGGGGGAAGAATTGGAGGTGTATCCACAAGGACCCAAATCGAAGGTCTGTCTTGCTCGATTATAGGATCACCAAGATCCATGGTGACAAGCATACCCTCATCAAAACCATACATCTTGCAAAGTGCTTCCCAATTTTTGCAACCAAAATGGGTTACACTCTCAGCATTGTACAACTTTACTTGAAAATCCACACCATGATGGGTCCTTAGGAGAATTTTTTTGGTTTCCATACTTTCATGGTTTTGAAAACCCATCCTCTCCAAGACATAGCGTCTTGCATAGCATGGGATAAGCTAGTCGAATTGGAAAAGATGAAAAATACACATTAAAATAGTTGAAGTCGTGCTTAATTACGAAAAAAACTATTGTCGTCGTTGCGTACCGTATGAACATCGAAGGTCTCCTCGAGCTTAATGCTGAAGCGCCGATCTTCGTCCAGCTCAATGAACCTGTCGCACATACCTCGGTCGTCGTGGCACCAGTCACACTCCCCCGGGCGGTTTTCGTCGTCCGAGTACGACATTTCCGGCCTATATATGTTCATAATTCAAATTTTAAACTAGATCATTATTATTAATCACGGGTAGACTATCGGTGGTACGTAGCTCCTCCTTTCATTCCCGAGTGCATTATTACATCAAATTGTCTAGCACACGGGAATGAAGGAGAACTTTTCCAATATGAGCATTCAATAAGCAAAACCAAATCATAAAATAAGCAAAACCAAATCATAAAATAAAGTAGTATTCAAATTAGCATGCATTCAATTATAACCAAAAGTACATCATCTTTTGGTGTCCGTACATCGTCGAATATTATCACTAATATAGCATCACTAATACAACTAGAACAGTAGCGCCCGACGGGTATCGTCGCGGGCGGTGGACACCCAAAGATAAGGAACCATCACAGGATCATAGCTCCAGTGAGATCCCTGAAGAATCTGCCAGGTATTGTCGAACCTCCGCGGTGTCCGGAAGCCTCGGCACCGTCACTGGCCCACGCGACCGCCACCAAACAAGGATCGGGTCAACAACGGGCTGCCTCCTCACCAACCTACGTCCCCCGGAAGGTAGCACCTCCCAATACCAGCCCGGCGGAGCCCGGTCCCGACCATGGCCCTGATCAAGCAGGCCTCCACCGCCGAGTCGACGACGGCGAGGATGCGGGATAGGCATCGCCGACGTCGATGCGGGAACTACTTCTATATATAGTTAAATAAAGTAGTTTTATTAATTAAATCAACTAGTTCAACTACTAAGCACTTACTATAAATATGAATTTCTATTATTTTTCTATATATAGTTAAATAAAGTAGTTTTATTAATTAAATCAACTAGTTCAACTATTAAGCACTTACTATACATATGAATTTCTATTATTTTTCTATTATTTTTCTATATATAGTTAAATAAAGTAGTTTTATTAATTAAATCAACTTGTTCAACTACTCAGAATTTCTATTATTTTTCTAACTAATTATATTAAACACTTTCTCTTTTTTTTCATTTTTCCTCTATTCTAAATATGAACATATTCATAAATGACTTATATCATTCACAATTTTCCTATACATACAAAATAAGTTGACAAAGA
>NC_041383.1:10287047-10287699 GCF_002162155.2 Triticum dicoccoides | reverse complement strand
CAAAAAAATCATTAAAATTCTATGAACAAAATTACAACAGAAAAAAATCATAAAAATTCTATGAACAGAAAAAAATCATAAAAGTAAAGTATTTTTATTAAATCAACTAGTTCAACAGTAAGCACTTACTATAAATAAAATAAATTAGTACTTACTAAAATAAACTACTTCTATAGTAAAACAAAGTAGTTTATTAAATCAACTAGTTCAACTACTAAGAACTTACTAAAAGTAAACTTGTTTAACTAGTTCTATTAGATTTAACTAGTCAACACAATTTTTTCCTAAATATGCACATATATATACATAAATTGACAAAAAAACATCTAATTCAACTAATCTAAAATACATGGAAAAACATCTAATTCAACTAATCTAAATAATTTTATTAAACACTTACTAGTATATATACATGGATAAAATACATATACGAAAAAATGAAAAAAAGAGGATCCGGGGCAGCGGCGGCTCACAGCGCGGGGCCGGCGAGGGCGACGACATACGGGGGCGGCGACGACGTCGACGATGGCGACGGTGGGGGCGGCGGACGGCGTCGGCGTGCAGAGGACGACGTCGGCGTCGGTGGAGGCGTTGGCGGCGGACAGCAACGGCGTGGGCGGCGGACGGCGTCGGCATTGGCTCCGGGGCGGGG
>NC_041383.1:10275023-10286137 GCF_002162155.2 Triticum dicoccoides | reverse complement strand
TTTTTAATGACTTATTACAACTCATAAATAAATAGAAAAAATTAAATATAGCAGAAAAGAAAAAAAACTATATAAAAACTACTCAGAAATAAATAGAAGAAAAAATAATTGTTATTAACTTTACTAAAATCTTTTTTATTTTTAATGACTTATTACAACTCAGAAAAAATATAAAAAAAATAAATATAGCAGAAAAGAAAAAACTATATAAAAAACTACTCAGAAATAAATAGAAGAAAAAATAATTGTGATTAACTTTACTAAAAAAATGAACATAGATGCGCTTATAGAGAAAATTCAACATAAATTCATAATTAATTTCTACTAACTTCAGAGAAATTCAGTATGAATTTAGGTCAAATTCCCTATATAAGGGCATCTATTTTCACTTTGAGAGGAGCTCAACAAGGCAGAGAGGGAGGGGCTTATAAACCGGTGTGAGCGCCCTTTGGTTGGCGAGGTGGGACTAAACACTGACCGCAACGAGGACCAAACCTTTAGTCCCGGTTGGTGGCATGAACCGGGACTAAAGGGCAGCCTTTGGTCCCGGTTTATACCACCAACCGGGACCAATGGTGGTGGCCAGGAGCGAGGCCCATTGGTCCCGGTTCGTCCCACCAACCGGGACCAAAAGGTCCAAACGAATCGGGACCAATGGCCCACGTGGCCCGGCCGACCCCTGGGGCTCACGAACCGGGTCCAATGCCCCCATGGGTCCTGGTTCTGGACTGAACCGGGACTAATGGGGTGGACCGGCCTGGATCATTGCCCCCTTTTCTACTAGTGAATACAATACTTGTCTTGCAACCCTTTCTGTCACTGGGTAAGATCACCGCAAGATTGAACCCAAAGCTAAGCACTTCTCCCATGGCAAGAAAGATCAATCTAGTAGGCCAAACCAAACTGATAATACGAAGAGACTTGCAAAGATAACTCAATCATACATAAAAGAATTCAGATAAGATTCCAATATTATTCATAGATAAACTTGATCATAAACCCACAATTCATCGGATCTCGACAAACACACCGCAAAAAGAGATTACATCGAATAGATCTCCACAAGAGAGGGGGAGAACATTGTATTGAGATCCAAAAAGAGAGAAGAATCCATCTAGCTAATAACTATGGACCCGTAGGTCTGTGGTAAACTACTCACAACTCATCGGAGAGGCTATGGTGTTGATGTAGAAGCCCTCCATGATCGATTCCCCCTCCGGCAGAGTGCCGGCGACGGCTCCAAGATGGGATCTTGCGGATACAGAAGGTTACGGTGGTGGAAATTGTGTTTCGTGGTGCTCCTGGATATTTTCGGGGTCCGTGGATATATATACGAGGAAGAAGTACGTCGGTGGACGCCCGAGGGGCCCACGAGACAGGGGGCGCACCTTACAGGGGGGGCGCCCTCCTATCTCGTGGGGCCCTCGGAGCTTTCTTGACTTGCACTCCAGGCTCTCTGGATCAGATTTGTTCCAAAAATAATGCTCCCAAAGGTTTCATTCTGTTTGGACTCCGTTTAATATTCCTTTTCTTCGAAATACTGAAATAGGCAAAAGAACAGCAATATGGGCTGGGCCTCCAGTTAGTAGGTTAGTCCCAAAAATGATATAAATGTGTAGAATAAAGCCCATAAACATCCAAAAGGGGTAATATAATAGCATGGAACAATAAAAAATTATAGATACATTGGAGACGTATCAAGCATCCCCAAGCTTAATTCCTGCTCGTCCTCGAGTAGGTAAATGATAAAAAGAGAATTTTTGATGTGGAATGCTACCTAGCATAATTCATAATGTAATTTTCTTTCATTGTGGCATGATGTTCAGATCCAAATAATACAAAATAAAAGTTCATAAAGACATAAGAAATAGTAATACTTCAAGCATACTAAACAAGGTAATCATGTCTTCTCAAAATAACATGGCTAAAGAAAGTTATCCCTACAAAATCATATAGTCTGGGTATGCTTCATCTTCATCACACAAAGTATTTAATCATGCACAACCCCGATGACGAGCCAAGCAATTGTTTTATACTTTAATAATCTCAAACTCTTTCAACTTTCACGCAATACATGAGCGTGAGCCATGGACATAGCACTATATGTGGAATAGAATGGTGGTTGTGGAGAAGACAAAAAGGAAGAAGATAGTCTCACATCAACTAGGCGTATCAACGGGCTATGGAGATGCCCATTAATAGATATCAATGTGAGTGAATAGGAATTGCCATGCAACAAATGCACTTGAGCTATAAATATATGAAAGCTCAACAAAAGAAAACTAGTGGGTATGCATCCAACTTGCTTGCTCACGAAGACCTAGGGAACTTTTGAGGAAGCCCATCATTGGAATATACAAGCCAAGTTCTATAATGAAAAATTCCCACTAGTACACGAAAGTGACAACATATGAGACTCTCTATCATGAAGATCATCATGCTATTTTGAAGCACAAGTGTGGAAAAAGAGATAGTAGCATTGTCCCTTCTCTCTTTTTCTCTCTTTTTCTTTTTTTCTTTTTTTTTCTTTTTCTTTTTTTCTTTGGCCTTTTTCCTTTTTCCTTTTTTTCTCTTTTTTTTGGCCTTTCTTTGTTTTTTCTTTTTGTAAAGTCCGAAGTCTCATCCCGACTTGTGGGGGGATCATAGCCTTCATCATCCTTTCCTCACGAGGACAATGCTGTAATAATGAAGATCATCACACTTTTATGGATTTACGACTCAAAGCTAGTACAAGATATGACTCTATATGAATGCCTCCGGCGGTGTACCGGGATATGCAATGACTCAAGAGCGACATGTATGAAAATTATGAAGGTGGCCTTGCCACAAATACGATGTCAACTACATGATCATGCAAAGAGCACTATGACAAAAGTAATGTGTGCCATATGAACGGAATGGTGGAAAGTTGCACGGCAATATATCTCGGAATGGCTATGGAAATGCCATAATAGGTAGGTATGGTGGCTGTTTTGAGGAAGGAGTATGGTGGATGTACGGTACCGGTGAAAATTGCGCGGCACAAAAGAGGCTAGCAATGGTGGAAGGGTGAAAGGGTGCGTATAATCCATGGACTCAACATTAATCAAAAGAACTCATATACTTGCTGCAAAAATTTAGAAGTCATCAAAAATCAAAGCACTATGCGCATGCTCCTAGGGGGATAGATTGGTAGGAAAAGACCATCGCTCGTCCCCGACTGCCACTCATAAGGAAGAAATCAATAAATAAAATTGTGCTCCAACTTCATCACAAAGCGGTTCACCATACGTGCATGCTACGGGAATCACAAACTTCAACACAAGCATTCTTTAAAACCATAATTACCCAACTAGCATGACTTCAATATTACTACCTCCATATCTCAAAACAATTATCAAGTATCAAGTTGATCATAGCATCCAATTCACTTCCTATGATAGTTTTTATTATACCCAACTTGGATGCTCATCATTCTAGAACCAACTTTGTAACAAAAGCAAATACCATGCTGTTCTAAAAGACTCTCAAAATGATATGAGTGAAGCATGAGAGACTAGCAATTTCTTCAAAATTAAGACACCACCGTCGTGCTCTAAAAGATATAAGTGAAGCACTAGAGCAAAAACTATCAAGCTCAAAAGATATAAGTGAAGCACATAGAGTATTCTAGCAAATTCTAAACAAATAGGCTTCTCCCAAAAGGTGTGTTACAGAAAGGATGATTGTGGTAAACTAACAAGCAAATACTAATATAATACACGACGCTCCAAGCAAAACACATATCATGTGGCGAATAAAAATATAGCTCCAAGTAAAGTTACCAATGAACGAAGACGAAAGAGGGGATGCCTTCCCGGGGCATCCCCAAGCTTAGGCTTTTGGCTACTCTTGAATATCTTGGGGTGCTTTGGTAATCCCCAAGCTTAGGCTCTTGCCACCCTTTATTCCATAGTCCATAAAGGCTTTACCCAAAACTTGAAAACTTCACAACACAAAACTCAATAGGAAATCTCATAAGCTCCGTTAGTGAAAGAAAACAAAACCACCACATAAGCTACTGTAATGAACTCATTCTTTATTTATTTTGGTGTTAAACCTACTGTATTCCAACTACCTTATGGTTTATAAACTAATTTATTAGCCATAGATGCATTGAAATAAGCAAACAACACACGAAAAACAGAATCTGTCAAAAACAGAACAGTCTGTAGCAATCTGTAACTAACGCAAACTTCTGGAACTCTAAAACCCCTACCAAAATAGCACGTACTGGAAAATTTGTCTGTTGATCAGAAACAAAAAGAATCAATGCAAAAGCACGTTTCTGTGATTTATTGAATTTTTTCTCGTGAGTGCAAAGTTTCTGTGTTTCAGCAGAATCAAATCAACTATCATCGTAGCTTATCCTATAGGTTCTACTTGACACAAACACTAATTAAAAGATAAAAACACATCTAAACAGAAAGTAGATGCAAGGTTTATTACTAAACAGGAACAAAAGCAAAGAAGATCAAGAAAATTGGGTTGCCTCCCAACTAGCGCTATCGTTTAACGCCCCTAGCTAGGCATAAAAGCAAGGATAGATTTAACTAGTGCCATCTTTGGCACTTGATGAGGGGGATCTCCTTTCTATGGCATTCATTCTTCTATTCAAAGTAAGCACATGGACATTAATGGAAGAAGTAATATTAAGCATGTTACGGAAGTTTGCCTCCAAACCAGACTTCATCTCTTTAATAATTTCATTTTGATAAAAGCACAAGAGAGTAGTTGATTCAACCTTATCATTCAAAGGGTGCCCAAATATGGTTTTCATCTTTTCATAAGTATCTATAGCATCCCTTTCAAGAAAACTTCTTTCAAAAATAGAATCTAAAACTTGTTTAAAAGAAGCAGGCAAGCCCACATAAAAACTCTTTATGTAATCTTCAATTTGATATTGTGGCACATAGCTAGCCCGAATTCTTAATAACCTATCCCAAGCATCTTTTAAAGACTCATCAAGTAAATAGCGAAAAATTCCAGAGTCATCCTCATCAAAATTATTCAAGCTCTCATTGGAGACCCCGGTGGGTATTATAGTGTCATTATTCATGAGGTTAGAGAGGATAGATGGGTTGTCCAAGGCACTAGAGCTCGGGAGAAAACCCTTAGTTCTTTTTGACTCGGCCATGGCAAAGGGAAGGCAAACGGAAAAGAGAGGAGGAGATTGGGAAAGAGAGGGCGAATAAAACGGCAAAGGTGAAGTGGGGGAGAGGAAAAAGAGAGGCAAATAATGTAAATGCGAGGGAGATGGGTTTTTCATGGGTACTTGGTATGTCTTGACTTGAGTGAAGACCTCCCCGGCAACGGCGCCAGAAATCCTTCTTGCTACGTCTTGAGCTAGCATTGGTTTTCCCCGAAGAGGAGAGGGTGATGCAGCAAAGTGCAGCGTAAGTATTTCCCTCAGTTTTGAGAACCAAGGTATCAATCTAGTAGGAGGCTCCTCAAAAGTCCCACGCACCTACACAAACAAACCGAGAACTCGCAACCAACGCAATAAAGGGGTTGTCAATCCCTTCATGGTCACTTACGAAAGTGAGATCTGATAGAGATAGTATGATAAGATAAATATATTTTTGGTATTTTGTGATATAGATGCAGAAAAGTAAAGATGCAAATAAAAGTAGATTGAAAGCAAATATGATAAGACATAGACTCGGGGGCCATAGGTTTCACTATAGGCTTTTCTCGAGAGCATAAGTATTACGGTGGGTGAACAAATTACTGTCAAGCAATTGATAGAAAAGCGAATAATTATGATGTTATCTAGGCATGATCATGTATATAGGCATCACATCCATAACAACTAGACCGACTCCTGCCTGCATCTACTACTATTACTCCACTCATCGACCGCTATCCAGCATGCATCTAGAGTATTAAGTTCATAAGAACAGAGCAACACATTAAGCCAGATGATATGATGTAGAGGGATAACCACATGCAATATGATATAAACCCCATCTTGTTATCCTCGATGGCAACAATACAATACATGTCTTGCAACCCTTTCTGTCATTGGGTAAGATCACCGCAAGATTGAACCCAAAGCTTAGCACTTCTCCCATGGCAAGAAAGATCAATCTAGTAGGCCAAACCAAACCGATAATTCGAAGAGACTTGCAAAGATAACTCAATCATACATAAAAGAATTGAGAGAAGATTCCAATATTATTCATAGATAAACTTGATCATAAACCCACAATTCATGGGATCTCGACAAACACACCGCAAAAAGAGATTACATCGAATAGATCTTCACAAGAGAGGGGGAGAACATTGTATTGAGATCCAAAAAGAGAGAAGAAGCCATCTAGCTAATAACTATGGACCCGTAGGTCTTGGGTAAACTACTCACAACTCATCGGAGAGGCTATGGTGTTGATGTAGAAGCCCTCCGTGATCGATTGCCCCTCCGGCAGAGTGTCGACGAAGGCTCCAAGATGGGATCTCGCGGATACAGAAGGTTACAGCGGTGGAAATTGTGTTTCGTGGTGCTCCTGGATGAATTCGGGGTCCGTGGATATATATAGGAGGAAGAAGTACGTTGGTGGACGCCCGAGGGGCCCACGAGATAGGGAGGCGCGCCCTCCTATCTCGTGGGGCCCTCGGAGCTTTCTTGACTTGCACTCCAGGCTCTCCGGATCAGATTTCTTCCAAAAATAACGCTCCGGAAGGTTTCATTCCGTTTGGACTCCGTTTGATATTCCTTTTCTTCGAAATACTGAAATAGGCAAAAAAACAGCAATATGGGCTGGGCCTCCGGTTAGTAGGTTAGTCCCAAAAATGATATAAATGTGTAGAATAAAGCCCATAAACATCCAAAAGGGGTAATATAATAAAGCCCATAAACGTTGGAGACGCATACATCTAGAGCTGGACAGACAGTCATTGGTGCAGATGATTAAGCAACCTGGGAGGAATTTATCCGCTGTTGGATCATGGGTGCAGGACATCAAGGAGATGCTCAATTCACTATTGGATGCTAACGTGACTTGGATTCGTCGAACTAGCAATGTAGCCGCACATAAACTTTCTAGGGTAGGAGTAGGAGAGTTTCATATTGAGATTTGGGTGGGCACACCACCAGACTTTATTTCTTGATGTAATTTCAGACGAGATCCCTAGCTTTGGTTGAATAAAGCGGCATGATTTCCCCTAAAAAAGTGTACCCGCAAAAGAAGAGCACAATCAAGTGAGTCAGATAACAAAATCCACATGCAATCTCCCAGTCTTCTAGCATGTGCTACAACCACTCACCTTTCTCAGTGCAAATGAGGTAGCCCAAGGCAGAAATAGGCTCAAGTAAGCCTAGTCTGACACATGTGCAACAACCATGTGTCCAAACCGGGCTATTTCCACATCTGCAAAGTAAGCCCAGTTTGGACCCAAGGCAGAAATTTCTCATTATGAAATACGTTTTTATGTGAGATATATAGAACTAACAAAATCATGTATTATTTAGTTTAGCTCGCATAAAAATGTATTTCGCCATGAAAACATAGAGACAAGCAGTATACATCCACGGGTATGTGTGTATTGGTTTTCAATTTTTTTGGCAACATAGAAAATTGTTTTTTTAAATCAGGCTCCATGGAGCTCAAGCTCCATTAGCAATGTCCGCATGCAAACTTGTCATTCCAGAAGAGTGACGAGTAGAAATCACAACAGCAGGTCTGGACCAATGCGCAAATCTCCATGAGCTGCCCACCGTGCCAAAAACTGTCATGGATGGAGCAGGAACAAAGCTGGAAGGGCTTATTCCACCGGAACGGCCATCACTGCCTCAACCGTGCCGACGAGGGACAAAACCGCAGCCCTAATTGTACACTTGGATGAAAAATGATCGAACCGCAATGTCAACATAGTTATTCCCTTTGTAATCAGTATGTTACTTACCGGAGATTCGATCGTCGATATCTTCATATCTAGTTCAATCTCGTTACTGGCAAGTCTCTTTACTCATTTCGTAGTCCATCATCCCGCAACTAACTCATTAGTCACTTTGCTTGCAAGGCTTCATATGATGTGCATTACCGAGAGGGCCCAGAGATACCTCTCCGATGCTTGGAGTGACAAATCCTAATCTCGATCTATGCCAACCCAACAAACACCTTCGGAGATACCCGTGGAGCATCTTTATAATCACCCAGTTCTGTTGTGACGTTTTATATCACATAAGGCATTCCTACGGTGTCTGGGAGTTGCATAATCTCATAGTCAGAGGAATATGTATTTGACATGAAGAAAGCAGTAGCAATAAAACTGAACGATCCTTATGCTAAGCTAACGGATGGGTCTTGTCCATCACATCATTCTCCTAATGATGTGATCCCGTTCATCAAATGACAACACATGTCCATGGCTAGGAAACTTAACCATCTTTGATCAACAAGCTAGTCAAGTAGAGGCATACTAGGGATATGGTGTTTTGTCTATGTATTGACACACATATCAAGTTTCCGGTTAATACAATTCTAGCATGAATAATAAACATTTATCATGATATAAGGAAATATAAAATAACAATTTTATTATTGCCTCTAGGGCATATTTCCTTCCGTTTTTTGTGCCTTTCTGAATTTGTTTGCTGCTTATGGGTTTGGCGTGGATTGCTGTTGTTGGCTTCGTTTGTTTAAAATCTTTAGTCGGTTTGACTAAAGGTTTGGATTAGTCCCAGTTTTATGTTTTGTCTTGAGGCATAGTTTTTGGGTTATGTATTATGTTAGGCTCAAATGTGACACAAGGTAATGGCCATTTGGATTAGTAGCTAATTATGTTAGGCTCAAATGTGATATATGTTTGTAGCCATTTGGATTAGTACCTGATTTGTTCTTTGGCTTGAGGATTAGTTGCATGAATCACATTGTTGGTTAATTGTCGGGGTTGTGCCTGTAGTGGTTGCGGTTTAGTGGATTTAGGAACCCCTCTTAGGTGCTTGATTGGAATCTGTTAGGTAAAGGGGGTGAGATGGGTTGTGTTGATTGATTGATTCATGCTGTGCCAAGTCGTTTGTCTTTTGGGTCAGACATCTCGCATGTTGGTTGTGTGAATGGTGTACCATTAGGGTTTGGATTTGTTACTATATGATTGGGGCTTGCAAAAGAGACAGAAGGGGGCAGGCTGTTGTTGGATTATGTCTCCTTGTGTTATTTAGATGCTACCATTGTCCATTTGTGTTGGTTAGTCCCTGCTTAATTGTTTGCCTCAGGGCTAAGAAAACTTGCATGGTTGGTTAAGAAGATGGGGGGTCTATTCACGTTGTGCTTCCAGTTGTTTGGATCAGGGTGTTGTTCTCACGTGCTAGATTCATTTGGTCCTTGATTAGCAATGTAATCACAAGAACTGATAGGTCACATGGTTGATTAGGAAAGAGCACAAAAGATCTATGATTATTGTGGTTGCACTCCTGTTAACCGAATGTAATCCAGATAGTTATGTTCTTGCAAGGGGTCTATGGGTTTGTAGTTACAAATTACAATCATGAATGTATGTTAGCGTACAAAACACTTGCTTGCTCGGCTATTAGGCTTGTGGCAACAACCACTCGATTGTCAGGTCCTTTTGAGCAATATGATGTTTGTAGAAATGGACTTGCTATGACTACATATGTCCAGCTACATTTCCTCTATTCTCAATTAGGGGCATCGGCATGACAGTTTTGATGGTCCACGATTATTGTAGATATAGGGTGGGTTGTTATTCTTCTTTGTTGGTTATTGTACGCCTCATGCTGCTGACTAATAAATAGGAATTAATTTAGTTCTTGAATATTGATTATTATTTCCACCTGCTCTTTGTTGTTGCATTCTGATTGAGGCATGACCTCGTGAGGGTCCCCTATATGCTATTATCTAGCTCCTTTTGCTTTACTATTCTCTATGGCAGGTGTATGCCTCAGCAGGGGCATTTTGAAATGTGTTATTACTGTCGTGGTATTGTCTTTTGCAACTTGTCTTTTGTCTTTTGCGTCAGCAAAATAGTATATCTCGCAGCTTCTGTTGATTAGTATTGCAATGCAGAATCTGGTTAAGTAGTTAAGCTAAAATTTGTAATGTTGTGCCGAAGGCATTTCATCGTTCTCTTTGGCTCCATACATGTTGCTTATGTGTAGTTTTATTCTTCATGTTCCCTATCTACATAGTCTCTTATTTCATTATAGAAAATGCAAGACATTCCTGACAAATAAATGTCTATGAGTACCAATTCAATTTTGACAGGGGGTGGCACTGTTATAATTACTAGATTCCTAAAAATTTTATAATAATTATTTTCTCACCATGTATTCTTGTAGTAGTATATAAATATCGCTTGTTTGACCAGAGTTTTCCACGCGGTGGTAGTTTAAATTAACAGATCACACATTATAGTTGATCATGTCCATTCTGTTGGCTCCCAGATTCATTTACTTAACTCCCTTTGGCTGAAAATTTAGCCAATATTTCTAGCCAACTATATTTGATTTTCCATTTCTTTATTTTGAAATGACAAAGTAGGTTATCTGTTCGAATTAGCTCAAAATCACAATCAAAGAGTTAATTTTTTACTTAATTTTTATCAACAACTATCTAAATGGCTTAAGAAAGGTGAAGAGCAAAGTGTATCAGGATTTATCTATGGTTGGTTTCTTGATTCAGAATTGTTAACAAGGTTTACAAAGCAAGTTGGTTTTATCGAGCGAGATGGATAAATTTATTAATCCACTATCAAACCTGAAACTTGCAACAATTATGTTGTTAGAGAGATTAACTTATAGTTTAGTATCAAGTTATAGGTTTTCTTACTGACTCTATTATTTCCTACAACTTGATGTTGTTACCGGAACTAATGCGGGGCCATATTCGGAACCTGATCTTTTATGTGATTTAAACTTTTCCTTTCCCTATCAACATGTGTTTTTGGAAATTACTATTAACACAGGTTTGTTCTTCCTAGAGCACTGGCAGTAAGCACATCATGAAAGGGTTGACAGACGACAATCCAATATGCGTCAATGACAGTGAAGGTCAAATCCCAATATACCCTCCCGCAGCACTTCATATCATCTACTAATTCACAAGTGCATGTTCCAATATGCGTCTCTCTCTCTC
>NC_041383.1:10272876-10274896 GCF_002162155.2 Triticum dicoccoides | reverse complement strand
TCTCATTGTCTGGCCTTGCAGGTGGCCACCTTGCGGAGCTGGACGAGATCTCTGAGCAGCCTGCCACATAGCTTACAACCATGATTCTTACCACTGATGCGCCACCTCATGGTTGAACATGAAGGTATTGCATGATAGGTGCTTGATAAATTGTCATGGTGGGCTAATAAACATGGTGGCAGATCTCAGTTTGCTTGATTATGAAGAGTGCAAGCACTACACCCCCATCCAGAACTAATGTCTTTTCCTTTTCTTCTCCCATCTTTTTTCCTTCCTTTCTCTTCACTCAATCGACACTATTTTGTTTCTGTGTTGCCTATAATTTTCTTTCCAGGTACATATCTTGGTGTGGATTGCTGCCTTGCCTTTCTAGCAGATAGTGGTTTGGTTGGCTGCAGGTTTCTTCGTTGTTCAGGTAGCTGATTTTACCTCCTCCTCTAATTTCGTTTACCTAGATTTGATGCATTTTGGGTATTGTTTGTTGCTGTCAAATGGATTTAGAACCGATGTACTGGCATAAAAAATAGATGATGACCTATCGATACATTCCAAGTGTACAATTTCTTTATATTATATATGCAAAACAAAGATAATTCTAGGTAGAAATATAGTCACCTGTGTGCTGCAACTGTAATTAGAGATCGAGGTCGGATCAAGTTTTTGGTTTTTGTATTAGCAATTTCATTTTTCTAGGAAGTCAGCGCCTTCTTTAGTACATGTGCAGTTCTTTTGATGTTTTATGTTTCTGTGTGTCTACTTTATAGTAGGGGTCTGCCCGTTGCATTGTGTAATACTATCTGTTGTACACATCTTTTTGCATTAGTGTATACTCTATTTTTGTATGCCAAGAAGATAAGAATCCCGAGATTTCCTGATATTTTGAGGGACGTGGATATCCTGTTCCTTCTTTTGTTTCTTCTCGCCGAAAGGTGGATTACTTGGCTGACCAGGACCCAAAAACATACTGTGCCTCACATCATTTTGATTTGAAATTCTAACTGATTTTCTATGATATGATATAAGGAAATAGTCATTTGTAGATATACTAATGTAGCGCTTTACCTTGCTGCTTCCCACTGAAGTTTATGCTTTTATATTTCTGAAATTACAGAAATATGAAGCAAAAAATATAATGTTGGTCCACAGAGCCCTATTTTTTAATTCGTTAACTGGTGAGTCTACTTCCCTCTATGCATGGTACAGTATATGTTGTCCTTTTGTATCTTCCGGTCTTTATCATACATTGTATCTTCCTATTATTGTAATTGTAATGGCACCCCAAAATAGCTTAGGAAGCATCACAGGTCATAATTAGTTTTCCAACCTAAGCTCATTTCCAGGCCTGCTTTTATTCTCTTTTGTCCTTCCTAAATTGTATCCTTTATTTACTGTTCTCCTTTTATTGTTTCAGGCAGCGTTGAGGACTTTCAAAGAAGACACCATCAATAGCATAGCACTCTACTATTGTGATTACATGCAGGTATAAAGTCAATGCTAACTATGGGGTCTCCCCTTCTGGCCTTTTCGGTAACCATAAGAGGTACAAAGGGACACAGTTGGTTTTAGTTCTGTATGGTTTGATGTATTTATGTTTATCCAATGAAAAAGCACCTTGCTTGATTTTGTAGCTACAAAAACTACCTGTTTATATTGTTTAAATGAACCGTTAAGAACTGTTTGCAATATCAATTTGTGAAGTCAGATTTACTTTACATTGTTTGGATCATGTTAACATGTTTTTCTTGGTCGCGAGTGCTCTACAATTTTATATTGACCATGCAGAAGAAATTGTTTGTAAAATGTCTGTACATTTATATAATAGATGAGCTTCCTTGAATTGTTTTTAACATATTCAGTATATTTGAGATGATAGAAGTTCATTACCAAATGCAAAGCAACCATGAGGGATATTGTTAGTGGAACTATTCTTCTGGAAGTTCAAGGGGAATGGAAATGTATACGTTGTTTGAAAAGTGACCAAGGTCAAATATATGGTTTCCCCAAGCAGACCCACACCACA
>NC_041383.1:10242022-10272716 GCF_002162155.2 Triticum dicoccoides | reverse complement strand
CACTCTTCCTGGCTATTCATTTATTCATGTTTTTATCTTACCCATAACATTTTTTACTTGCTCGTTGGTATTGCCACGGCAAAAGAAAGTTAATGCACCTCAGCATGGTCCGGTTGTTGATCGGGTGTATGGACATATCTGTAGCTGCTCTGCTTACTACCATGTGTTCGTGAATAAATAAGTATTGATAATGATGTTATTACTTTTCCTTGGTCTTTGAAAGATGTTTGTATGGTAGTATACAAAATTTCTGATTATGACACCATATTAACTGAACATGATCTGTTATGTGATTTAACCTTTGCTTTTCCCAATCACCATATGTGTTTTGAAAATTAATATTAACACAACTTTGTTCTTCCTAGAGCACCGACGACAACCACATCATGAAAGGGTCGAGGGAAGATGATCTGATATGTGTCAGTGAAAGCGAAGGTAAAATTCCAATGTACTCTCCAACAACACCTTCATATTACCTGCCAATTCACAAGTGCATGTTCTGTATCAAATATTACTGTCCCGTGCTGAAACATGGATTTTGCATTGTATATGTTTCTAGCTCTTTGACCCTTTTTGCATGCTCCTATAATTGATATACGAGATGCTAGATTTGTCTGACTCTTGTATGATAAACTTTTTAAGGAGAGCATCGTCCTACAAAAAAGCCAATCGTTCGAGCTATCCACAATGTGAAAGCAACAAGTATGCGTCTCATCGCTGCTGCCTTGACCTTTTATCATAGTCCAATGAATATTCTTGTAACCACCTTGTCTTCTCTGATGTTAGTTTTCTGTTTTTCTATGATCAAATTTTAAAAGAAACACCGCTGCACTAAGAAGTGAAAGGTTCAAACCACATGTGATGGATCATGTCTATGTTGACAGGACATTGACGCGGGGTAACATGCTCATCTCCATATCTCATGTTTATAGATGTTTTTCTAACCTTGGGTTAAAGATCAAATGCTAAACATGCAGGACCACAACTGGGTAGTTTCGACATCTTCAGATATAAATGTGTCTATGCATGAAAATGAGACATTTCCCCATGCGAGATCAAATGACTTGAGCTTTACATTGGTTCAACTATCCCTGTCATCAAATATTATCTTTGTGAGATGAACAAGACATTCATCACTCCTGGACACAAAATGAAATGGACCTTCAATACCCTAGTACTTTACAAGTAGATTATCGTAGTACCCAGCTGTGACCAGTGCAAGTTTCTTTTTGCATTACTTTTCTCCCGTTGCTTCACAAAACTGCATGTAAAGGGCCATCTCAATGAACTGGTCGAGGCCATGATGGTTAGTCTCAGCACTGTAGATGTTACATGTTACGAGACAGGTCCGGGTGATGATGGGAATGGACAAGATACCAATGATAACAAACAATTAGTCACACTTTGTCAAAACTGCTAGACCAGAGAGTATCATGTATGTGTCTTCGCTTTCGAAATTGAAACGGGGAAACCATCGCTCACTATCCATAAGCTTTAGAAGGCCAAAGTACAAAAGTGCAAGTGCAATGTCTACACATAAATCATTCCATGCCATGTATTATCTAATGGATTTCTTGCATCAGGTTAATGTGACATGTCGGCTATGAAGTTTATCGACAAGGTGTCCGAATGAAGAAACTTATTAGTAAGCCTAATAGCTATGGCTATGTAGTTTTTCCCTTTTTATTTTGTTCCTGCTCTTGGTACTTCGTCTCCCATGTTCAAGCTCTTAATATCGAACTTAATGTCAAGTGGTTACCTTTCGTGGTGTCATGAACACTCTAAACTGAATGCTACCTTGTATATTCTCATGTTGATGTTGAACTCGGTGATGTTTTGCTCCTATTATGTGTGAATGTTTCTTCTTCCTTTTACTTTGTTAACCTGTTTGAATACATATGCTAGACTTGGCTTTCTACTAAATTGGGTATTACCTGCTTGGCCATATTGTTGTGACCGACACCCTCGCGCCAAGCTGCGTTTCCGATCTAGTATATAGCTCTACCAGCCAAACAAGCATAGATAGCGGAGGCGTATTCTTAACAGTTTCCAACTTTCCATGTAATTTAATCACATGTACTTGCACAATTATGAGCAACTATACAATGTATTTACATGAAATTAATTATTAGAGCAATCAAACAATCACAAGGAAGACTTGTGCATGAAAACACGTACTTATCCATATACAACTGCAGCAAAAGAAAATAGATTTTTTTTCAAAACTATCACATTTTTTGAAGCAAATTCGGAAACTACAGGAGAGAATTGAAAAAAGTCAGAGTATAACCATGTCGGCCTCGTTTGGGCTGAAAAGGGACTTTTCGGCCAGCCTTTGGCCGAAGAGAGGACGTCCGGCTGCGGTTGACCGAAAACGGGCTGTGGTGGGCCGAAGACTTGCTGTCGGTGGTGGCCCGGCCGAAAATAGTAGCTTCGGCCAGCTGGTGGCCGAAAAGGGCCGTTTTCGGCCAAGCCCAGGCCGAAGAGTACTTCGGCCACCTGTAGGCCGAAATGGCTGGATAAGACCGAGCGCCCGACTTCTTCCTCCTGTCGCTGCTGTTCTTCTTTCTCTCCTTTCTCTCTCTCGTTCTTCTCTATAGGTCGCCACCCCACTCTGATCTCCTCCATTTGCCACCCATTTTCACATCCAAGCCACAGAATCGGTAGATCGTAGCAAACTCCGACGGCCTATGGTGTTTTTTTACTATGGGATAGTTTTTGATGCATTTTGGGAGAAGTAGCCATGGTGGGGAGGAGGAGCCATGGTGGGGAGGAGGACGTGGGGTTGGGCAGTAGGTGGTGGTGACGAGGAGCAGCAGCTATGCAGGAGGAGGTGCTGCTTGGGGGGTCACCGGAGTTGAACCTCCAGTCGTCGAGGGGGCGGCGGTGTCGTTGTCCGGTGGTGCAAGTACTTCGCGAGGTGGCCGGTGCCGCTGAGTCGAAGAGAGGACACACGCTTCGAAGGTATAACCATGTAATCATATTGCTAATTTTAGTGTTAATATATTTGTGTTGGCATTTTTGTAGCGGGTAATATTAGTGTATATAAGTCATATTGCGAATTATAGTGTTAATATATTTGTGTCGGCATTTTAGTGCATAGTTCGTGTAGCGGGTAATATTAGTGTTCGTTGTGATTAATGAGAAGATGACAATGTCTGACAGGTGAAAATGTCTGAATCAGTAAATCTGACTGTTTACTACAGCGCTGGTAATGTTCGATATAATGAGTTTGGGGTTGATCTTAGCGAGTTTAAAAATGGCGTCATGACACTAGCAGACCCGGACAGTGGACATTTGACAGTTGAAGTACTGGTTGACAACTAGTTTCGGGCTGAATCCCGAAGTATGTTCCATCAGTATTCAGGCATTGTGGACCAAATCCTGTAAAAATGTCAAGTGGGAGTTGATGCCGGTAGATAGGAGCCAGCATTGGTTGTCCCTGTTAAGGCGCTGCCAAGACCGAAGAATCCACACCCATATGCACTTGTGCAACCTGTGCCGAAGGAGGAGAATACCGTAGAACTCCACAGGGGGTATGAACCCAGCCAAGGTAGTGAAGTGGCTAATGAGATTGTTTTATCTGGGTCACAACCAGAAGATGTGGATGCTAGCCAACCCGAGAAAGAGTCTGGGTACGTGCCACACAATGTTTGTGGTCCTGATACTGGGCAGAGTAGCCAGCTGATAATATTAGCTGGTTCTGGTTTTGCTGATGGGGATGAGGAAGGGGATGAAATGCAGAGGGTGATGGAGGAGGAGGACGAGGATGGATTGACGGAGGAACTGGATTCTGAAAATTCTGAGGATGAAGTGGAGGTACCGATTCCTTCTTCATGGGATCAGGACATATCCACCGGCCTTACGGTCAACGATGGCCATGAGACTCCATGGCAGTATAATCTGAACCAAGTACAGATAGGGTCTATGTTTGATACAAAGAAAAAATTGAAGTACGCGGTGATAAAGTGGGCTATGTGTACGCAGAGGGTTTTCCGGACACACATATCAAGTCCAACAAACTATACCGTGAAATGTGTTGAAACAGGTTGTCCTGGGAAGGTGCACGGGCACGTGCCGAAGTATGACATCCACTGGGTTGTCACCAATGTCGTCCCACATACTTGTGTGAGGAAGAACCTACTGGTGAAGCATCCGAACCTAACTTCAACTCTCATTGCGCAACTCATGTATACTGAGATAGTAGAGTAGAAAGATATGGAAGCAAAACACATCCACACAACAGTGAAGGTCAGATGGAATTATGTCATTCCTTATGGGAAGGCTTGGAGGGCTAAACAGAAGGCTATGGAGGAAAGGTTTGGGACCTTTTTCGACTCATATGATAATGTTGTCCGTCTCCTTGGCTGCCTGAAGGAAAGGAATCCCGACACTTATGTGAAGGTACATCACATGAGGTTGTTGAGTATACCAGATTTCAAGGTGTTGAAACGAGTGTTCTTCTCTTTCTCTATGTGCATGGAAGCTTTCCGGCATTGTCCTCCTATTATGTTTGTGGAGGGTACATTCCTGACCAGTCAGTATAGAGGGCAAATCCTGACTGCTATTGGTGTGGACGGGAACAATCAAATCATCCCACTTTCCATGGCATTTGTGGAGGGTGAGAACTTTCCCAGCTGGGTATGGTTCTTCCAGCAAGTGAAAATTGCCATCGTGAAGGACCGAGCAAACGTGTGTGTCATTCATGACAGACATGCTGGTATATTGAAGGCCATGAAGACACTACGTAATCCAACAGTTGACGAACCAACACCTTGGAGGGACTTGCAGAGCCGGTGATGCATGCGCCATCTAGGGGCTAATTTTTTCTCACAGTTCAAGAACAAGCGGTTGATGAACTTGTTCAAAAAATTGTGCAAGCAGAGCCAGCAGCGCAAATACGGATTTATTTGGTCAAAACTAGATGATTTCACTAAGAAGGAGGTTCGTGCGAGGAAGAAAATGGAAGAAGATCAGGTTAAATTAGCAGCACTCATCGCGGAGCTAGAGGAGCCAGTAGGTCTTTGTGACTTGCCAGGAATTGACCCTCCTAATACTAAGAGAAAGAAGGGAAGGGCAATAAAGAATTTTTCTGAGTGGATAGAGAAATTGCCTCCAATGAATTGGTCTTTGCTGCATGACACCCATGGAGCTAGGTATGGCCACATGACAACCAATCTTGCAGAGGTGTATAACTTTGTGCTGAGAGGGAATAGAGCATTGCCACTCACAGCTATTGTGGAGGATGTATTCCATGGCACTTTGAGATATTTTAGAGAAAGGCACGAGTTAGCAAAGAAGCATATTGAAGATAATCCCAACACACCTTATTGTAGCCGTGTCATGGAATACATGGCAAAGAAGATAGAGAAAGCAAAGAAGCACATTGTCAGACTCATAGGGAATCAAGAAAGGAGGTATGAGGTTCAGCTTCCTACCGATGGTTTTGGTTCTGGACATGAGGTGAAGACACACGAGGTAAAAATTGGAACGGAATTTTACCCAACGTGTGAGTGTACATGCAACAAACCGAAGTTGTTGCACCTACCTTGCTCTCGTGTGTTGGCTGCATGTGGACGGATTAAGTTGGATGCTATCTCCTTCGTGTCCCCATACTATTTAAAAGAGGCAGTGCTCAACACATGGACAGGTCAGATGACAGGGTTTAGAGTCGTCGGTAATTTCAACAAGGTAAACGACGGTGATAGAGTATTCATCCCGCATCCAGACCTTCGGCGAACAAGTAGGGGCAGACGAAAGGCCCGTCGCATCCGAAACGACATGGACCAATCTGAAGCTGGTGGAGCAACTAGACAATGTTTGTTATGCGCGGCTTATGGGCATAGGATGAAATATTGTCCCGACATGAATAAACTACGCGGGATTTACGCAGTTGTTACGTGTAGACGGTCTTCGGATGTTGCACTTCCTCCTCCAGCACATCGTCCGCCAAGTCCCTCTGTACAACATTCAGTACCACGACCCTCTGTGCAGCATTCAGAACCACGACCCTCTGTGCATCGTGCAGAACCTCATCCTTCACAGCCAGGGAGCTCTTCCTGTCATCAGCCACCTCCTTCACAGCCAGGGAGCTCTTCCTGGCATCAACCACCTCCTTCACAGCTAGGGAACGCTTACTGGCATCAGCAGATGGAACTAGGTAACACTACTCACTACATTTATGACTTAGTGGTGGTGCTTCGTTCATGCATTTGTATCAGTTTTACATGTTTTACTTTACCGCAGGCGGTAACCAGTCGCAACCGTTCATGCATTCAGTGCAGTCATCGATGCTTAGTGGTGGTGCTTCGCACTTTGAGGGCGATGGCGAGGATGATGACCAAGCTGCAAACATTTATGACTTCTCGCACATAGTGTTTCACACTCCACCACCACCACCGACGCAAGAGACACAAACCGTGACAGACGAGGTTAACTATGGTCGTGGTTATCACGAGCCTCGTCCACCGCCAAAGCGCTTATCGCCTTCTGGTCCTCGCCCGAGGAAGACCCAGACTCGTCGTCGTCCCCCGCAGTGATATGGTTATCTATGTATGAGTCATTATCTATGTTACTTTCAGACTATTTGCAGCTGTGAGTCAGTATTTATGTATGAGACATTCTTCATGTTCATGTATCAGGAGACATATATTGTTTGAGTATGCGAGAGACATATTACAATTAATTCGCATTCTTATTCCAGTTACATTTCCAAAGAGACTACAACCGATAATTAAGATACAAGTACATCTGAATTAAACGGTGCGGCTGAACTGGTGCAATACATCTTACATGCTACAAAATGAAATTCAGATAGAACATAATGCCCTACAATAATACATTACAAACTAATAATGCAAGTACATCTGAATGAAACGGTACAACTGGAATACATCTTACATACTACATGAAGTCATCATCGTCATCCTCCGTTGATGCAGCCCTCTTGCCCTTCGACGATGCGGTCCTTTTTCCATCCGTCGATGCAGAACTATTGCCCTTCGAGGATGCAGAACTCTTGCCCTTGGACGATGAAGAACTCTTGCCCTTGGACGATGCAGAACCCGGGAGCGGTGGCATGAAGATATCATCTTCGTCCTCTCTCTCCTCAATCCATAAAAATGGATTATTTGCTGAAAGCCTTCTAAAAGTTTCACTCTTCGGCACCACCACCTTCTTTCACCTTTCATGCAACCTAAGAAGTTCTTTACGTACCTCCTCATAGGTCCTTTCAGGTCACCCAGACCTACGTAATTGGTGAGCCAACTCATTCATTATGGTGTCACTACTGGTGAGTTTATCCCATGGAACTATCCTATTGTCCATCCTGAAATCGGTAATTAGAATCAGAAGAGTCCTGCTCATCCCAGGGTGAAAACTACGATCGAATGGATAATGGGACATCTCGACTACAATAAAATGGAATACTTATCCACTTCCGCCTGAAGGGGTTTTTATAGGTACAGAGGAGAAAATGGCGGGAAAGAACGACTACGGTATGACGGGAAGGGGTTGGCGGGAAACGGGTGGCAGGAAAGGGTTGGCTGGAAAGAGTTGGCGGGAAGGGGTTGGCGGGAAAATACATTGGCCAACAGATAACGAAAAGGTGGGCCCAAGGGACTTTTCGGCCTACACTTGACCAAAAACTACTTTTCGGCCTAGATTAGACCAAAAAATACTTTTCGGCCTACATTTAACCAAAAAGACCTTTTCGGCCAAACAGCAGCCGAAAACAGCCATTTCGGCCAGCTCAACCACTTTTCGGCTATGGCAAGGCCGAAAACCCTACTTCGGCCAACAGTTGGCCGAAAACTACCTTTTCGGCCTGCACGTGGCCGACAGGGTCATAGTTTTGCATTTTTTTCATTCTGTGCTATAGTTTCCGAAATTGCTATAAAATACGTCATAGTTTTGAAAAAAAATCAAGAAAATACAACGGTTGCTCGGATGTGATGGACAAAAGAAACAAGCAAAGAGTAGCGAGTCAACTTTAATATTTGGTGGCAACGATGGAGACGGCCGAACTACCGCCGGCCAGCATGCATGACATAATTTCTGTGTATTTTCCTACAGTATGTTTTAACTCAACTTGCCAGCCAGTTGCAAAGATGCCATCTAGCTACCCGTTTCATACATCGAGATGCTTAGTTCAGCTGAGGTATTGGTTGACAGACAAAAGTTTACTAACAAGCTAGACTTGACTAATTCAGATTTACAAAATGTTTCCACTGTAAGTTGTAATAATGATTGTATATATAGTAATTATTTTACTAGCAAGAGTTGACTAATTCAGATTTACAAAATGTTTCCACTGCAAGTTGTAATAATGATTGTATATATAGTAATTATTTTACTAACTAGACTTGACTACTTCAGATTTTTTTTAAAACGTTCCCAATCCAAGTTATAAAAAAATATTATATAGTAATGATTTTACTAACAAGACTTGACCAATTCATATTCATAAATGAATCCGCTCCAAGTTGTAACAATGATAGTAGAGTACAAATTTTACTAAACATACTTGTATAATTAAACTTTATAATTTGTGCTGCACGGAAAGTTGTGACAATGATGAAAATCTAAAAGTCAATTCTGTGAGAAAGACATTCCTTGTTGAATTAGTCATTGTCCATTTTTTTCGACAGGTAGTCATTGCCCCTCTACAGTAACATCAATGAAAAATGTGTACTACCTCAAATATAAGAGCGTGTAGATCACTAGTTTAGTGATCTAAACACTCTTATGTTTCTTTATGGAGGGAGTACAACTTGCAAAGACCCAAAGAGGGCGGCCTTACTTGACGGGCTAAAGATTATGCGATGGCTGCTGGCCGGCCTCCATCACAAAATCAAACTAATATTGTTGTTGGTTCGTTGCTGTGTAGTCCTCCAAGAAGACATTTTTGGGGGACTTGCAATGTGTGCCCATGCTGCTACCTATGGGAACTAGATGATATATTTTGTCTGTTGTTGTCGAATTTTTGTTAAAAGAAATGCATAAATAGAGTGCTGAAAATTATATAAACTAATTTAAAGAATAATGTAAGATTGTTCTCATGTACATTTTAAAAATAGTAACACATATAAACATGTAACAAATGATGTATACAAAAATAGGACTGAAGCTAACAAAATGCCATTTTCTAATAAAGATGTGAAGCCTAAACTACATAGTATGCTCCGAGCGTCCAGCACGACACCGTGTTGATGGCAATAAAAAAACTAATTCCAAAATTGGAAGTTATGACTTATATGCATGACTTGCTGATGTAGCATAGTTGCATCAATAGATTACTAAAAATATATAACCTACGATTAACATGCACGACTTGCTGAAAATAGTATGATGGACGTGGATAGAAAAAATATCTTGTTAATTGTAATTATTGAGAAATAAAGGATTAGAACTGAATAAAAAAATACTTTATCAATATACATTGGGCTATGTGGCGGTGTGTTAGTGTTGCAAGTTTTCTTTTCTAGAGATTTTTCTATCATTGGGGTTGAAGACATTTTTTGTTAATGGATTAGTTTAAAGTTTAAATGCCTAACCGCGCTAGTGTCAACTAACACCAGATCGCGGTAACACATGAGCTCCATCAGCTTCGATGGCTATGTAGGCACATACGGAGCTGGCATCCGAAGGCCATCTTGATGGATGAGGCTGAGTTGGATCATGGAGGCGGATGTGCATCGTAGCTCGTAACAAGCACAGAAACTGTGTCGGCCTATCTTAAAAGAGAGAAGGCCCACACAACTTTGTCACCCAGCAGAGCAGAAAGTTTCCGCTTTTCCGACAGAATAACCAAAACAGAGAGGGAAAACCAAAGTTTGGAAAACGAAAATGAAAATAGAATATCTTTTGTGCGGAAGCAGAAATAGAAACGGCCGTTAATACAGAACTTAACATTTTTAATATGAGCACATGGTTGTTTTCTAGCACAACGGACAAACAATTAGGCCCTACACACAATGAGCAGAATGGTCCATATGTGCCAACTTCTGCACGCAAGCAAAATCCCTAATCCCTAATCCCTAATCAAGCACGCCGCCACTGCTGATATGTTTGATAACTTAGCAATAATATATCTTCATATTTTGTAATCACCATATCAACTGAACAACTTTGTTGGTTTCCTTGGTTTTTTGTCTATGGTTCAAGGGTTTTTAGTTCCGGTGAATGCTCCGCTTCTGCCTCCGGGTTCGTGTCATGTTTGCTCTATTTTCGTTACCTGTAGTATTTGTTTCCATATTTGTTTCGGGGGTTTCTTTATTTGTTTTCTCTTTAAAAATAATAATAATAATATGAAAACAAATGTGATAGCATGCAGTTTCGTTCGTTTTCGCTCTGTTTTCATCTTAGCTAGATGTCCGTGCCCCTCAAGGAGGGACAGAAGGGGAGGGCAGTGGGTGTTGCTAGTAATTTTAGTCTGCCAAGACAAGGGGAATGGTGAAAACAATAGTAAACGGTTGGCGGAGTACCAAGGGGTGGAGTGGCTTATATTTGCGCCGTGGTCGCATCATCTATACAAGTAGTACTAGCAGTAATTGGGCTAGCTGCTAGGTAGCCACGCACATAATTGCGATAAGACCATAAGAGTCATGGCGTCGAGCTCAGCTCATCCTCGGGATCCCACTTCCGCCCCAGTTGAGGGCATCGTAGCTTCCCGGCCCACGGTGGTGATTCACCCCGAGCTGCTCAGAGCCGCGCGCCGCGGAGACTATGAGGGGCTGAAGATTCTTCTGCACCGAGAAAATGGAGCTGTGGCGGCGACGGCAGAACAGATCGTTGTCGAGGTTCGTGACAGTGCGCCTGCAAGTGGCACACCGGCTTTGCTGCCGCAGTCCACTAGGGCGGTGGCGGTGGCGGTGGCAGATCAGCCTCTGCCCTCGTCGTCGCCGCCCCTCCTAGCCGGCGGAGTGACCTTTCAGGGGGACTCCGCTCTGCATGTGGTCGCTGCCTCCGGGGATGGCCCGGCTTTCGTGAAGTGCGCGGGCTTGATCTACCAGGAGGCCAAGCACCTCCTGGACGGCCCCAACAACAATGGAGACACGCCGCTGCATTGTGCTGCCAGGGCAGGGCACGGAGCGGTCGTCTCTCGTCTGATTGCTCTGGCAGGCCATGAGCAAGGCGGAGACGAGAGGGCCAAGGACGTCCTGACGAGACTCAACGGACGCCGGGAGACGGTGTTGCATGACGCCGTCAGGATTGCCGACGAGGAGCTCGTTTGCGAGTTGATGTCAACATGCCCGTTGCTGGCCCGGTTCCCCGGGGACGGCACCTCGGCGTTGTACCTGGCCATCTCGTTGGGACACGACCGCATTGTGGACCTGCTGCACTCCAAGGACCCGGAGCTGTCTTATTCAGGACCTGCGGGGCAAAATGCCCTGCATGCGGCTTCTCTACATGGCAGAGGTATGTGCGCTAGATCTCCCACGCACAAGTATGGAGGTAATTAGCTACTCTTGTGGCCTGTTTTTGCAACTTCTGTCTGTGAAGAGAACCCCATCAAAATCAAACTGAAAACCATTTCAGATAATTTTATCCTCGAACCTGTCCTCAAATATGGTTTGCTTTCTCCCTTTTTGTCAGTGCTCTAGCGTACAAAATTTAGAGCGCAGAGTGAAATCCATTATTTTTTGGATAAATCCACATGCTAACCTCTGACGCATTGCTGGCCTCGATCGACACGCGCGTATGCCAAAGTCAACTCCATGCCAGGATACATAGTGCGTGCACCAGCAAACACGTCTTTGCCCCTTGGATGTCACATAGGAGTATTCAACTTGCAAGTGTTGCAACCGTGTATATTTAAATATCGCCTGTCTAGGCGCGGGTGGAACCGATGCATTTAAAAATTAAAATTGGCATGCTACGGCATGGTCACATTTACTCACAACATGGACATGAGAATTTTGTTTTACTAACATCATGGTCCCTGTCAACTTTTTCCGATTTTAGCAAATTGTTTTTCAAAATCAACAGCCGAAATTTATAGTTAGGCAAAATATATACTCCCTTTGATCCAACTACAGCTACTGTCGCAACTCTAGTACTACTTTAGTAGTTGTATTAGAGCCGCGACAATTAATTCGGACCAGAGAGAGTAGACAAATGTACAGTTACTCTTTACATATACTTTTCTCTACAAACTAATTAGTCAAAGTTTAGGAAGCTTGGCTTAAAAATATATCTATACTCACTATAATATGGAACGGTGATTAGTATATAGTGATACTTTAGTATTTTATAGAAGGTGTATACGGCATAGCATATGTTGGTGAGCAACCTAAAAATAAACAATTGAATTTCATATATATATTTCCAAATGTTAGATGTGTGTACATATCCACGTAGTGCAACATATTCATTTCATTTCATGGCCTAGTATTTTAGAGTTTAGTTACTTATATATTTTAAGTGTTTCCAATATATAAATATAGGAGTTAGAATTACAGGAAAAATGCTTGTTTTGTTCTATTACGTCTAACAGGAAACAATGGTATCCATCAATATATCAAAACTTAAAATTAAGTTTGAACTATTCCTACTCAAAAACACAAATGAGTTACCTCATCAATCATTAAAACAATATGACATGTACTTGGTCATTCAATCCGTAATTACTCATGTTAGCATGCATGTATAATTTTTTTTGCGGGGTATATGGTGAACTCATATTTGTATTCCACAAAATCTGTAATATTTTGTGGGGTTTGAGGATGCAATTTCAGATGGATATGTTAGGAATTAAAATTAATTGTGACGAAATTATGAGATGATTTTCATGGCAATAAAATGATATTGTTTTCATTTAACCAACATAAATGGCTAGATCAAATTAAGAGGCATCTATTGAATATTATGTGTTACGATATGTCTAAGTAAAATTGTTAAGATCTTATGTGGTTTAGATACAAACCATAAAGATATTTTTCGATGTAGTTATGATAGCGTCAACTCTAAACACGTGTCGCTACCAGGAATCAACGATTGGGGAAAACCGTAAAAAAAAAGTACATGTTGTCTAAATAAGCAGCAACAACTTGGGAGGCAGGAAAAGGATGTGCCGATGGCACAAAATGTGTGTATCCGGAATTCTAGAGAACTGACCATCAGACCACAATATCCGATAACGTCTGTGCTCTGTACTTGTAGAAATGACACAGAAGATACTGGAATGGAGCAACAAGGAGGGAAACAATGCGATCATTGGACATGCAGACGAATCTGGGAGCACACCGCTCCATTTTGCTGCCTCGGCGGAAGGCAGGGAGATGGAAGAAGCGAGCAGTTTCGTCACTCGATTCCTATTTCGGCGGCCCGTGGACAATCCTACGCCGATACATCTGCTACTTGATGCTGACCAGTGTTCAGCATGCCGGCCAGACAATAGGGGGCAGTACCCTATACACATTGCCGCGTCGATGGGAAAACTTGGGGTTGTGGCTCTCATTCTTGACAAGTGCCCAGAGTGCGCCGGTCTGCGTGACGCCCGTGGGCGAACGTTTCTCCACGTCGCCATCAACATGAGGAGGGAAAACATAGTGGACTACGCCACTAAGGACCAAAGGTTCGAGTCTATCCTGAATATGCAGGACAACGGCGGCAACACAGCGCTGCACCTAGCTGTCCAGGTTGGGGTGCTAAGGATATTCCGTGATCTGTTACGGAATAGGCATGTATCCTTGAATATGGCAAACGACAAGGGCCAAACTCCAGCTGACCTCTCAAGGAGCACTATTCCAGCAGGGCTTTACTACAAGACGGTAACCAAAAAATTTTAGCTTGATTTTGTGTTGCTATGATGCTATCTATCTCTTTCTCTCAAGTTACAAGCTACTACCTCTGTACCTAAATATAGAAACGTTCTTGTAGCTTATTAATGACTTTACTCTTTGTTCATATTGGTTTCTTCAGAATGCTCGGATGTGGATACTTTGGTCCCTGGTAAAAGCCAATGCTCGCAACGGCAATGACAGGCGCGATCACTTCCAGGAAAAGCACATTCTTAAGCTAGATGAGAGCAAAGAGTCGAAGAAAATGACAGAGGCGGCCCAGATGACTGGTATTGGCTCTGTACTAGTTGCAACCATGGCATTTGCTGCAGCTGTCACCATGCCTGGAGGTTATATAGCCAGTGAGCATAAAAATGGTGGCACGCCGACGCTCGCTGGTTCTTATGCTTTTGACGCGTTCATGTATGCTGTCGCGGTAGCATTCATCTGCTCCATGCTTGCCACGTTCAGTCTCATGTACTCAGGTATGGCCACGGTTGACTGGAAGATCAGAAACAATTACTTCAATGACTCCTTAGGCTGGATGTGGAATTCCAGCAGAAGCTTGCTGGCCGCCTTCGCGCTGGGGGTATACCTCGTGCTGGCGCCCGTAGCTGGTACCACTGCCGTTGGTGTTTGTATTCTCACTTCGGGTACGCTACTCTTCAGAAATAGGGAAGTCGGCCGAATCCTTATCTGCACATATACGTTGCACAAGAGACTCGGAATCTTCATATGGGTGAGACTTGCTACCTCGATCCTCCCAATTATACTTCAATCATACTTTGTCTACATTGTTATCTTCTTTTCCCCCGTGTGTTTTCATGGGATTCTCAAGCACTTCCCAATCTTGGGTGCATCGAAATAGGTTGAACAGGTCATGGTCAACATAGAAACTGTTAAATGTGTAATATATGTAACAGAGACTATTGTAAGTTGTAACCTATATTGATGAGAAAGGACGATGCTTTGATATTGCTCCTGCATTTTGTTGATGACGTTCTATAGGGATGTTTGAGGATTTTAGTAAGGCCATACTTATATGTTTATTTATCCAATCTATCTAAAACGTATTCTGTTCAGTCCTTATAACACCGTCATGCCCACTGTCTTATTTGTAGTCACTATTAGAATTGGCCAAATCTTCGCCGAGTGCCAAACTCGACGCAGCGCACTCTGCTGGATGGGACCCGACAATCATTAATACTGTCAAGTTCTTTCTATCACGAACTCAATGAATATTTAAAAAATGTTTGCCGAGTTTTTGTAATAAAAAAACTCAGTGAACCAAACCATTAGACGGGAAGTGCCGTTAACGGAAGTGCCACGTGGCACCCCACTTTGCCGAGTTTCGCCACACAAAACTCGATAACTTTGGGCCAGTAGAAATTATCTACGTGCCGGCACTCATTGCCCAGTACAAAATATCTGCCAAGTTCTTTATTCAGAAGAACTGAAGAACTGGGTAATCTGTTTGTTGAGTTCCAAACTCGACAGTTTCCCATCTAGTAAGGGTATTAATAGAAAAACTACTTTACGTGACATTAGTCCCGGTTCATAAATGAACCAGCACTAATGTGACCAGTTCCAACGGCTAGGCGGGAAGGTATCATTAGTCCCGGTTCATGTTGAACCTATAGTACCGGTTCGTGGCACAAACTGGGACTAAAGGGGTGGTGGCAGGCTCGTGCTAGTCTGGGGCCCCACCAGTTCCTTAGTCCCAGTTCGTGGCACGAAACTATACTAGAAGCTCACATTTAGTCCCGGTTTGTGTCCTGAACCGGGACTAAAGGTTTTCCTATATAAACCCTTCGTCCAGCCCGCGATCGAGCTCACTCTGTTCTTCCCCTTTCCCCTCCTCTCCGTTATTCCCAAAGCTCGAGCTCATCCTTCATTTTGCTCAAAAATTGTCATGATTTGAAGGCCCCCCATCCATCCAAGTGATCACAAAGGTTAGCAACTTTGTCCTTTTATCTCTCATTGCTAGATTAGCTCTTGCAATGCTCTATAAGTATAGTGATTTGTGGGTTTTACTTTGGGAGTAATTATACGTGGTAGTTTATTTGATTTATATGCAATTTGAACTCAAATTAACTCTTAGTTTCCATATGTAGGTGTGGTTTACTTAGGGTCTTCCCGTCCCCGTCCTAACCACCGTCGATCGCCCGCACCGTCCCGTCGCCAGCACCACCGTGGTGAGCCTCTTGTTCTTATATTTTCTATAAAAAACATGTTTGTGTAATTTAGATATATAGTTACTTGTATAATTTTCTTACTCGTGCGTTGTTTGTTATACATAGTGGCATGGTCTTGATATCGGTCCCCGTCGGCCCTCGTCCGGTTTATTATTCGGAGGTGGTATATTCTCTTTTAAAACTATTTCTTGCATTTTGTGTTTATGAAAAATTATGCTCATCAAATTGACATAGATATTTTTATCTAGGAGGTATGTGAAACGTAAATTCCAACCGACCCTCTTATCTAGGAGGCATGGACGATCTCGTCCGTCGGATCGAAGAGGAGAGCTGAAGCAATGAATAGTTTCATCACAGCGTGCCACCGCGCGTAATTACGCTGCCCCTTCGAGGGCATTTCTGTCATTTCACACACAAGGATATAAATCAAAGCGGCTCCCCCGGAGATGACCTAGCCGCCGCCTCCACCCGCACTCCCGCTTCCTCCCTCCTCACCCCTCTCTCTCCCTCCAAACCCTACCCTACACACACCTCCCTACCCCGCCGCCGTCATCTCCTTCGCCGCCGGGAGCTTGACCGGGATGGCTGTCGCGGGGTTCCTGGTGGGCTTCCTCCTCGGCATGCTCGCGCTCACGGAGGCCAAAGCGACCGCGCTGCTCTGGGTCACGCTCTGCCTCCGCCGCCGACAGAAGGAGGTCACGGCGGTCGCCGTGCATATAGCGGCCAGGAGCTCGCCGGCGCCGTTCCCTCTATGAATGGATGCCTGCTCGCGCTCACGGAGGCCGAGGTGGCCGCACTGCTCTGGTCACGATGGAGGAGGGGCGGTTGGAGCCGACTCCGCCGCCGCCCCTGGGTGAGGTGGTTGTTTGGTTGTCGTGGTTGATTTGCTCGGTTGTTTTGGATTTGGTAAGGGGTCTCACAGGGGATTTCGTTTTAGGTTCTGAAGAGCCATTGTTTGTTCCGTTCGTCGGGGATTTGGCTTGCTTGCCGACTGTTGTTCTATTGAGAGGTTGCAACGCTTCTGTTCCTCCTTCTTGTCTAGCAGTCTAATATATGTGGATTGGTTGTTATGTGCGGCTCCAGTAGTTTGTTAGATGTGCTAGTTGCTCTGATCTGGCTAATGTTTTTTTGGATGTATTAGCTGATCAAGGTTGGATATGGTAGGATTCCTTTGGATGGATTATGGGATCTACTTGGATCCTTGGTATTTTTTGTTGCCATGTGGGAGGCTCGGCCGTATCTCTAGATTCCTGCCAGTTTTTGTTAGGAAACGTAGCATGCAATTTCAGAAAAATTCCTACGCTCACGCAAGATCTATCTAGGAGATGCATAGCAACGAGAGGGAAGAGAGTATCCACGTACCCCCGTAGGCTGAAAGCGGAAGCGTTAACTTAACGCAGTTGATATAGTTGAATGTCTTCTCGAATCAACCAATCAAGTACCGAACGTACGAACCTCCGACTTCTACACACGTTCAGCTCGATGACGTCCCTCGAACTCTTGATCCAGTAGAGGCACGAAGGAGTCGATGAGTTCCGTCAGCACGACGGCGTGATGACGGTGTTGGTGAAGTGATCCGCGCAAGGTTTCGCCTAAGCACTACGACAATATGACCGGAGGAGTAAACGGTGGAGGGGGGCACTGCACACGGCTAAACAATTTATGTGCTTTGGGGTGCCCCCTACCCCCGTATATAAAGGAGGGGGAGGAGGCCGGCCACAAGGGGCGCGCCAAGGCTGTGGGAGTCCTACCAGGACTCCGCTCCTAGTAGGATTCGCCCCCACCCCTCTTTTACCTTCTTCTGGAGGGGGAAAAGGGGGAAGGGAGAGGGAAGAGGAGAAGGAAAGGGGGGTGCACCCCCTCCCCTTGTCCAATTTGGACTCCCCATGGGAGGGGTGCACGGCCACCCCTTGTGGGCTGCCTCCCCTCTCTCCTATGGCCCATGTAGGCACAACAATTCCCTGAGGGGTTCCGGTAACCTCCCGGTACTCCAAAAAATATCTGAACCTTTCCAAACCATTCCGGTGACCAAATATAACCTTCCAATATATCAGTCTTCACCTCTCAATAATTTTGAGACTCCTCGTCATGTCCGTCATCTCATCCGGGACTCTGAACAACCTTCGGTCACCAAAATACATAACTGATATAATACCTATCGTCATCGAACGTTAAGTGTGCGGACCCTACGAGTTTGAGAACTATGTAGACATGACCTAGACACCTGCTACCTCCTGAGCATGCGTTGGTTTTTCCCTTGAAGAGGAAAGGGTGATGCAGCAAAGTAGCGTAAGTATTTTCCTCAGTTTTTGAGAACCAAGGTATCAATCCAGTAGGAGGCTCCTCAAAACTCCCTCGTACCTACACAAACAAACAAGAACCTCGCAACTAACGCGATAAAGGGGTTGTCAATCCCTTCATGGTAACTTGCAAAAGTGAGATCTGATAGAGATAATAAGATAAGATAAATATTTTTGGTATTTTTATGATATAGATTGGAAAGTAAAAGATGCAAATAAAAGTAGATTGAAAACTTATATGATAAAAGATAGACTCGGGGCCATAGGTTTCACTAGTGGATTCTCTCAAGATAGCATAAGTATTACGGTGGGTGAATAAATTACTGTCGAGCAACTGATAGAAAAGTGCATAGTTATGAGATTATCTAGGCATGATCATGTATATAGGCATCACGTCCGTAACAAGTAGATCGAAACGATTCTGCATCTACTACTATTACTCCACACATCGACCGACTCCTGCCTGCATCTAGAGTATTAAGTTCATAAGAACAGGGTAACAATTAAGAAAGATGACATGATGTAGAGGGATAAACTCATGCAATATGATATAACCCCATCCTTTTATCCTCGATGGCAACAATACAATACGTGCCTTGCTGCCACTGCTGTCACTGGGAAAGGACACCGCAAGATTGAATCCAAAGCTAAGCACTTCTCCTATTGCAAGAAGGATCAATCTAGTAGGCCAAACCAAACTAATAATTCGAAGAGACTTGCAAAGATAACAAATCAGACATAAAAGAATTCGGAGAAGATTCAATTATTTCTCATAGATAAACTTGATCATAAACACACAATTCATCGGATCTCAACAAACACACCGCAAAAAGAGTTACATCGAATAGATCTCCAAGAAGATCGAAGAGAACATTGTATTGAGATTCAAAGAGAGAGAAGAAGCTATCTAGCTAACAACTATGGACCCTAAGGTCTGTGGTAAACTACTCACAACTCATCGGAGAGGCCATGGAGATGATGTAGAGGCCCTATGTGGTCGATCCCTCCTCCAGCGGAGCGCCGACGAAGGCTCCAAGATGGGATCTCGCGGATACAGAAGGTTGCGACGGTGGAAATTGTTTTTTGCGGTGCTCCTGGATGTTTTCGGGTACGTAGATATATATAGGAAGAAGAAGTACGTCGGTAGAGCCACGAGGGGCCCACGAGGCAGGGATGCGCCCACCCCCTTAGGGCGCGCCGGCCACCCTCGTGGCCGCCTCAGCTGCTTCTTGACGTCCACTCCAAGTCTCCTGGATTGCGTTTGTTCCAAAAAGATCGCTCCCGAAGGTTTCATTCTGTTTGAACTCCATCTGATATTCATTTTCTTCGATATACTAAAATAGGCAAAAAACAACAATTCGGGCTGGGCCTCCGGTTAGTAGGTTAGTCCCAAAAATTATATAAAAGTGTAAAGTAAAGCCCATAAACAACCAAAACATGTAATATAATAGCATGGAACAATAAAAAATTATAGATATGTTGGAGACGTATCAAGCATCTTCAAGCTTAATTCATGCTCGTCCTCGAGTAGGTAAATGATAAAAACAGAATTTTTGATGTGGAATGCTACCTAGCATATTTCTCAATGTAATTTTCTTTATTGTGGCATGATTGTTCAGATCCAAGTGATTCAAAATAAAAGTTCATATTGACATAAAAGTAATAATACTTCAAGCATACTAACAACGCAATCATGTCTTCTCAAAATAACATGGCTAAAGAAAGGTCATCCCTACAAAATCATATAGTTTGGTCATGCTCCATTTTCGTCACACAAGAATGCTCTCATCTTGCACAACTCTAATGACAAGCTAAGCAATTGTTTCATACTTTAGTAATCTCAAAAAGAAAATCAACTTTCACGCAATACATGAGCGTGAGCCATGGATATAGCACTATGGGTGGAATAGAATATGATGATGGGGATTGTGTGGAGAAGACAAAAAAGGAGAAGGTCTCACATCGACGCGGCTAATCAACGGGCTAGGGAGATGCCCATAAATTGATGTCAATGCAAGGAGTAGGGATTGCCATGCAACGGATGCATAGAGCTATAAATGTAGGAAAGCTCAACAAAAGAAACTAAGTGGGTCTGCATCCAACTTGCTTGCTCACGAAGACCTAGGGCATTTGAGGAAGCCCATCGTTGGAATATACAAGCCAAGTTCTGTAATGAAAAATTCTCACTAGTATATGAAAATGACAACATATGAGACTCTCTATATGAAGAACATGGTGCTACTTTGAAGCACAAGTGTGGAAAAGGATAGTAACATTGTCCACCTCCAATAGGGTCACCGGCTAGAGGGGACAAGGCAGGAACAGACGGTGCAAGGGTGGCGGATGGCTGGAGCAGCACCTACATTGCTGGCGGCTGGAGAAACACCTGCAGGGGCCGCGATGATAGGATCCGCAACTGCAGGGCCAGCGGTGGTGAGATCCGATGCTGCAGGGTCGGCGGTGGCAGGATCCCCAGCTACAGGGTCGATGGCGGGAGTAACAACTAGTGGACTGGGGCGGCAGGGGTGACGGATGGAGAGACGACCACGAGTGAAGGATCTTTGGCTGGCGGGAACTACGCGGGAGGGGCAGCGGCGGCCATTCCGCCATGGCCACGCCGCGGCCAAGCTAGGGTTGGAACCGGGAGAGTTGTGCGGGGGGAAAGAATAGGTTTTTTACCTTATGTTTTTCCCTTTTTACAAGAAAATGAGAGAGTGATAGATGATGGTAGTACTGGTATTTTTACATGAACTGACGGGGGTTATTTAATCAAACGGCAGAGTAACGACAATGGAAAATTGGGAACAAAACGAGCTTGTAAGCAGTACAAGAGCAAAGTTGGTTTGTTCGATGGCAAATGATAAATAGCAGAGGTTGTCTATGGTAAACAAGCAATTAGCGTGAGCCATGATGCACTGACACAGGCACCTTCGGCACCCGCGAGCTGCGTGCGACGCACCATCCGACGCTCGCTGACATGGATTGATCCAGACTGAATCGATTCATAGTTCGATGTTTTTAGTAAGGTTATTTTCCTTCTCTAGCATCTAGGTTATTTTTCCTCTAGTATTCATTCTGATGAAGGTAGCATTGATTTTGCCGGTTGCAACTGCAAAAGTGGAGTGAGCACTGAAATACATTTTGTCTGGTTTGTGCAATAGAGTAGGCGATGATTTCTTGTCTCGGTATGTTGGAACTGATGTATTGCACTATAATAATACCGATGCTATTATACATTCATATCAAAATATTCATGATTGCAAAGGCATACATACCATAACTATATTTGTAATAAAGTATGTTCCTGAGGTATTTGTTTAATCTGGCTGCAAAAAAGCCGCAACGTCCTCCCGTGATCTTTGGTCAGGGCGTGAGCCGTGAGGCACGGACACCTCCGGCGTCCGTAATCTACCAATTCGCCGGCATGGATTGATCTAGACCGAGTCGATCTATTGCTTATTTACCTGACAAGCTCGGCCATTGCTCATTTGGCATCGAACAAACTAACGTTGCTCTTGTACCGCTTACAAGCTTGTTTCATTGCTAATTTGCCATCTAACTTGGTGTGGACTACTTCTATTAACATAAGCAAAATGATGATTTTTCCCTCAATGGCAAATGAGCAACCTTGCCAATTGTTCCTTTTAACCATGTTGAACCACTTCTGATGAATTATCATAACATATTGAGATTACATATTTCTATAAAAAAATTGGTAGCGCCTTGCTTGTAATTTTAGATCAAACAATATATGAGAATAATATAATATTTTCATCAGAACACATAACAAGGATAAAAGGTAGCAACTTGTTGGAGCTGGCTTGCATGACAATATCATATATTAAGATAACATATTTTTCTAAAAAGATTGACAACCCCTTGCATGTAATTTCAGGATCAAGCAATTGTAAGGATGAAAACAATATATTTTCATCATAACACATAATGAAGATGGTAAACAGGTCTCCAAATAGACATGGTACCCATAATCTAGTACAAGAAATTGAAATGCAAAATGGAGAGACCAATGTCCAGTACAAGAAACAAATCCTCTCATACTCTATGTCCAACTCTCTACTCTTTGCATTCAACTCCTCCATGACACTAGGTAGTATACGGTGGCCTTCCAATTTTTTTAGCAATCCTCCTCCCCTTCTCCATCTTGACTAGTATCTTCCTTCTAATTTTGTCCACCAACTGAAACAACATCATGCCTTTGTGCTTTTTGATCCAATTGTTGAAGCACTGGGCCAAATTGTTTGTCACATAATCTACCTTCGAGGAAGTGGAAAATTTGCTCCTAGACCATAGCCTACTACGGTATCTTATCAAGTACTCTATTGCTTTAGGTTTTTCTCATGTATGGCTGCCATGTGGGCTTCGAAAGCTTCTGGAGTCCATGACTAAGCCGCTAGCCACATATGGTTATCAAATACTTTACCATGAATTGTTTCTTAAAGTTGACAAGCAAGTGGTGCATGCATTCCCTATGTTCAGCATACTTATACACCTCTTCAATTGCACTATCAATCGATTTTCCTGCATGCGAACATATTGCAAGTCTAGGTGGACAACCAATAGCTTGATGAAGCTTCTCCATGAACCAATCCCAACTTTCTGTTGTTTCTGAGTCAATAATTGCATAAGCAACATGGTACCCATCAACAACACAAGCAGTTGCTAGCTGACCTCTATACTTCCCAATCAAATGAGTACCATCAATTGCCAAGTAGGGTCGGAAACCGGCCAAAAGTCCATCACACAAAGGCTTGAATGCAACAAACATCTTCACATACCTCTTTTTTCCTTTGTACTCCATGTGATCAATGGCCACTATGATTCCAGGGGATCTATTTTCAACTTCAGCTTTCCAAGCATATAGCTAGTCAAATGAATCATCCCAATTTCCAAATTGCCTCATCGATGCTAGCTCTCTTCCATAGTAAACTTTGTCGTAATGGATCCAAATCTTGTACTTGTCATGCAACCTCCTTCGTACTGAACCAACGGGCAGTGGCGGTGTGATCCAATTGGGATAGTGGCAAAGAGTTCTTGTAAGAGGGGTGGCTACACGATCTGCACAACCACATGCTGCAGAGCATAGAGAGGACCGGGGAGGCTGCAGCCGGCAATGCGTCAGCGGGCATCGCGGGCGACGACCATTGAAGATTTGCAAGGGAGGAGGCTAGGACCTGGGGAGGCCGCGTCTGGTGAGGCGACGTCATGAGATCAGATGGCGGTGGTCGCTCGTGCTACCCGCCCTGCCCTGGGTTTCCTAGCGCCCCGCCCTGGGGTTCTGCGCAGGTGGTGGTGGCGTGGTCCCACAGTGACCTGAGGTCCGCGATCTTGGTGGTCAGTGGAGGGTAGATGTTGGCGGTGGCAGCGTGCTTCAGGATCGAGGGGGTAAGGTGGACAGAGAGGAGCCACGGTGTAGGTCTTTTTCTCGTTTTGTGCGAGGTGCTGTAAAAAAATCCCCGAGGTAGATGGTAATGGGAGGTGGGGCAAAAATAACTCAGACAAAATAGATGGTGATGGGAGGTGAGGCAAAAAAAATCCATGTAGAGGAAGCACCAAGTCCCTTTTAGGAGTAGAGATACTATTATTAAAGGGGACTCTGTAGTCGTTTCTTAAGTTTTGCACGTAGCCATCAATACGGAGAAATCATTGCAGCTATATCTTGCCCAATATCTGCCTCAGACACAACAACATGTAACTAATTTGCCATGCAGTTAATTAGATAGTAATTAATTTATTAAAAGTATCATCGAGTGTTGGACGAAAGGATCACGTTAATTATAAAGAGTTTCATTCTTTAGACGGTAGGATCACTTTAATTATAAAAGTATTATCAAGCCCTGGACGAAAGGATAACGTTAATTATGAAAGAAAATATCACCAAGCATTGGACTGTCAATTAGTTGGTTTGTTTGAAAATTATACTACATCCGTAGCTTTCTTTGATGGTTACTTATGCAATTTGTGACAATTATACTATGAACGTTGACATTTTATTTGATATAGTGACAACTGTGTACTGTCTTTATATCGCTAGTTTCCTTGAAATAGTGGTATCTTTCCTTCTCGGTGCAAGACACTGAGAAAGGTTCAATACCATTAATCAAGTGAGTCAGAGAACAAAATCCACACGCGATCGCCCAGCCCTCTCGCTTGTGACTCCGTTCCCGGCTCAGATCGGCTGGTGTTGAGTAGCAAGTCATTTGCTGACTTAGACAGAGCATATCAACCCTGCAATGTTCATCTAAGGCTGCAGCACCACTCACTTTTGTCGCTTTTTTGGAGGACTCAACTTTCTCACTCGGTGCGAAGGAGGTACCCAACGCAAATCTAGTAGAATGTCCGTGCATTGCCACGGCCACGGTCATTTAATTTTTTATTGAACGTACATTAATTCTCATATCATGTACCTTATATACCTTAATAGTTGATCTCCACTATCTCAATTCTCTGAACATGTATACATGCCACCTCACTGCATATGTCACATTATTATTCCATTAATTATTTCTCTTGACAAGCATGGAAAATGTTATTTAGAGCATCTCCAACCGTTGGCCCCCCGTGGGGGCCTAAAATAGCCGCCTGGGGGTGACCCGGCGCAAAAAATGGGCCTGGGGCGAGTTGGTCCCCAGCCGCCGCCCCCAGGGCCGCCCCAGGCGCGTTAAAAAAATTGTATAGCAGATTTAGGCAAAGTTCGGCTGAAACATGACAAATTTCGGCAAACTTGGGCATATATTCGCGGATTTAGTCGAGTAGTCGCCATCTCATTACATACACTAGATCATGAAAGCGCACGTTGTCGCGCCCTCCCATTTGTATGAAAAATAGACGGGAATTACCGTTAATAAATTCTCCCTCTGTAAAGAAATATATAATTGTTTAGATCATGATCTAAACGGTCTTATATTTCTTTACACAGGGAGATTGGAATTTCCATTAACAAATGAAGACGCATAACATAATAATTAAACTTTACAAACTTACTGGTATAAATTTGTCAGCAATAAAATCGGGAATTCTAATCATTTTTTCAAACCAAAGATACACATGTGTAGAACATAGCTCTATCAACAAATTTCTGAATGATTGACACAAAATCAGCAAAGTTTGGGACCCGATTGTGGTGATCAGATCCACTTTGAAATAAAAAGCATGTACTTTGATAGTTTTCATAAATATAGACAACAATGTAATAACAATGAAAGCAATAGTATATATTATACTGATTATTAACACGGTGCTATTATCCCATAGAACATCTAACTACACCAGCTCAATAAAAAAGTTATAAGTTCATAAGCTTTTTTTCCCTCAGTGAAGTTGCCATAGAATTTGATAAAGTACATTCTTATACCATTTTTTCGGCCCATTCCACACGTTCAAATTCAAAACAAAGTTCTAGAACTTTAAGATCAGAAGGTATTCTCGCTGCTGCGGTCTATTAAGTCGCGACTATAATAATCCTTTCATCCCGAAGCAACCAGGCAGGAAGGGGGTTGAGGAGTGTCAGAACCCATGTGCAGGAGCTCACCAGCTATAGCTGCTGTATTCACCTACAAATAAAGGAATTCACAAGGACACAAATGATTTACAAAGTGCGGCAACATAATCACATTTGGTAGAAGGCAAGTCCATAAATGGCAGATCCAGTCAATAAGCTATTATCGCTTTCAACGTCAGATGATTTATGGCTGAAGTGTATAATGATTTTCCGATGATGGCAAGTGCAACTTAGTGTAGAAGAGAGCACATGATTTTTGTGAGAAGAAAGATATATTTTTTTATTGAAAAGGAGGAAAGCCCCCAGCCTCTGCAAAGAAGAAAGACATGTGATAGGAAAGTATACCTTGTTTCAGCCTTTGCAGATTGTAAATTATCATTTTTATGTGCCACATGGAATTTAGAAATTGCACTGCAAACTTGCCATCACAATCTATATGCTACATAAATTAACAACTAAATACATGGTCAGCTATAGAGCACATGGACATCATTAACACTGTCTAAAATATATGGAGAATGCTGCTGCTGCCGGTGTCCACAATTCCTCCACTATCTAATATCTAAAAGGAAAATCTTGTCTGTTTATAACTTGATGTGATCACTGATCCCACATGGTGCATTGTGTAATCTTTCCTGCACCTTTGATTTTTTTTTTGTGATATGCAGATTAACTCGCAACCCAGGTCAAATCCACGCCAACTTACCCACTTGATGATGCATAAACATTAGGAAAATTAGGTTTTTTAGAAGGGGTGGAGTAATCTCAAATCGAAACTATTATCAACTCCTAATCAAACTAATGGACCAACCAGTTAGTTAGAAGATGGTGTGTTTGCGTATCAATCAATTCAACGACGATGCATATGCTATCCACGATGGCATGGGAAAGAATCTCCCACGAGGAGGGAGAGTCGAACGGAAGATGGGGAAGATAGTGGTTCGTGGCGGGGGAGATGGTACCACTGTACCAGCAGGGAGGGGTCGAGGAGGAGCTCCATGCGTGGGAGTTTCGTTGAAGCCTCAGGCCGCGAAGAGAGCGAACGAACTCACACCTCTCCTTGTGCCCCCACAAGCCTGGTTTCCTTCTCCGGCGTACAACAACGGCGACGGCGGCGGAGAGGAACACGGTTTCGTGAGCAATGGGAGAGAGGCAGGGAATCCACGCCTGAACGGTTCTCCTTTTGGGCCCTTCTGCGGATAACATGGTTCAACGGCCCAATTAACGAGAGGACCCCTAGGTCACCGCGCGGAGCAGCGGCCCGGCTACTGTGATCTGGAACGTCCAGTACCGTGATCCAACGGCAAAAAACGTGAAATTGCTGAGGAAGTCCGTAGCTAGCTGCGTTATACTGTTTAGTAATAGCAAATATATAAATTAATAAAAAAGCTGGCTAAACGTCGAGTAGTTGCCGTCATCGCCGCCATCGTCGGCCTTCTCCTCCTTGACTCGGGCGCCCCTGCTGGACCCCTCCCCGGCTGGTGGCGGCGGCGGCGCGTCGTCGTCGTCGTCGCTGTCGTCGATGATGACGACTACTCCTTCCTCGCGGCCTCGGCGGCGCTGCGCGAAGCGCCGCAGGGTGGCGCACTGGCGCTCCCTCGACATCTTCAGGGAGTCCTGGCGTGCCCATTCAAGGGCCGCGTCGTCGTCGAGCTCGACCTCGCCGTGCTCCGTCTTCACCGGCGCCAGCCCCGGCTCCGTCTTCACCAGCGCCAGCCCCAGCTCCGTCTTCGGCTTGACGAAGCGCGAAGGAGGGGCGCCGGCCGCCCTCGCTGATGATGATGCCGGCGTTGCGAGTGCGCCGGCCGAGCGGCGTCTCCGCCGCGGGCTCGGCCTTGACGCCGAGCAGCGTCGGAGTGCCAGAGGATTGGGAGGAAGACCGCGACAAGGAAGAAGAGGAGGAGGAGCCGAACCTCCTTGGCGCCCATTGCCCGTCGCGTCGGCGGTGCGCCGGGGCGGCCACCCTCGCCGGGGGTACGCCAACGGCGGGTTGTTGCCGCCCTCGAGATGCGTCAACACACCCTCAAGTGTGCGGCCGGGGGCGCCCCACCACAGGTGGCGCCCCTCGCTGTTCTTCGGGCCGCTGACCACCGGCGCATCGTTGGTGGACGCCAGCCGCTGCTGCTGGCGGCACTCGAAGTACGCCGCCCAAGCCGCGTGCTTGTCGGAGGCGTACTGGGGGGGGGGAGGGAGAGCTCGGCGATGATGACGGAGGTGCGCATGATCTCGACCTCGTCGGCGAAGTAGGAGGGTTTGGCCACGGCGTCGGCCAATGGGGGAATGGGCATTCCCCTGTTGCTGAGCCTCCAGCCCGTCGGCCCGGCGCGCATGTCCGGCAGCGCCGAGATGTTTGCCTGGAACAAGAGCCACGACTCCTGTTCGCAGAGCGAACGGCGGCCGAAGCCGTTGGCCGCCGCCTCGTCTTCGGGGAAACGCTCGACCATTGGGAAAGGGGAGGGAGATGGAGGGGCTGGGCGGCGGCACACGGGAGAGGGAGGGCTGGGGGAGAAGAGCTCGGCGACGGCGCTCGAGAGAAGTAGCGCTCATCAGAGGCGAGCGAGGCCATATATAGCCACGCCGCGTCCGTGTGTACGCGTCCGAGGGAGGGGAGCCGTCGGCGCGCCGCCCCGTGACGCGCCGCCCGTGAGGAATCAATGGCAAAGCTGACCGGCGGCAGCCTTGCCATTGATTCCCCGTGGGAAACCGAGGCGTCGGGAGAAGATGAGGCGGGCGGTGTCACTGACGCGGCTGGCCCCAAAAACGATTCGCCCGACGCCCCCGAGCGCCCCCCAGCGCGCCGGTTTCGGGTTGGGTCCGCCGGCGCCAATTTCGGCTCGAGCCGGCGAAAAATGGGCCCCTAGGACGCGTCTGGGCCGATTTTTTGGCACCGGCGGCCGAAAAGTCGTCTGGGGGGCCTTGTTGGGGGCGCGGCTGGAGATACTCTTATAATCTCTCTCAATATGCACACATCCAAACTCTATAACATACGACCTCATAAATCACACTAATTATATACCCCGCAAAAAATCACACTTACTATATTTCTCTAAATATGCATGGGAAATACTATGTAAGCGTACTAGACATTTCCCGCATCTTTTTGAAGGAGCCAAGACAATCCTAGCGAAGGAAAAATAAGTCAACCGCCTCCACGAACAACCCCAAAGCCCGAAAACAAGGTGGCCAAATCTGGTTGGCCTTCATGCCGAGTCTTCCTCCACCGTCAACTCGACACCGTGGTAACCAACAGCCAGCTAGAGAGAGAGAGAGTGCGCTTATTCTCGAGAGAAGATTGGCGCAACGAAACATGCGGTCCCCTATGTACGTAGACTCACGGCACACGGCTAGATCACATGCTGGGCATATTTAGGACTGTTTGAGAGAAAAAAAAAAGAAATAAGCCAGTCTTCTCACCGCACAGTAACCGCCCCTGAGATTCCTGAAAAAAAATAACCACCCCTGTCTGTTAAAAAAAATAAAATCAGCCACTCTTCTCACCGCATAGGTGCATCAGTCACTTCCCCTCACCGCACAGCAGCCGCTCACCAAGTTGGTTCTCCCCACCACGGCGTCGCTCCGCCGCTTCCTCTCCCCGCCAGCCGTCACGGCCTCGCCCTGCCCCGCTTCGACCTCGCCCCGCCCCGCCACGGCCTCGCCCCGCCGTGTCCTCTCCCCACCATAGCGAACATCGCCAGTATCCCCTAGACCGACGCTGCCGCCTGCGTCCATCCTCGGTGACGATGGCTCGGTGCAGCTCCTGTCCAAGGCGGCCGCAGAAAATATCATCAAGCATTGGACTGTCAGTTCGAGCATCTTCAATAGACGATGTATATTTCGGTGCTCCAAACCGGTGATGGTCCAAATTTGGAGTACCAAAAAATGCTTTTAACATCTCCGAAAAAGGCTCAACTTCAACATGATCCAAAATGGAGATGTAAATAAAAGAGCAACTCCAACAGATGGTCCAAAATAAAGATTAAAACGACCAACTACTACTTCATCTCAACATAGTTCAAACATGAAATTCAACATAGTTCATACATAAATTAAACTAGTACTACCTATTCGAACTACCAGATGAAACTACTCCTCGTCGTCGGAGCTGCGGAACTGCTCTCAGAACTCGTCCTTGGCCGGGTCATCGCACCCCTCGTCCTCCTCCTCAGAGTCACCCCAGTCCTCATCCGACGACTCGATATGGATCATAGTCGAGGGGCCGGTCTCGTCCTCCTTCTTCACCCCCTTCTTTTTCGTCTCGACGTCGCGCTTCCAGTAGTGCTCAAGCTCGGCCTGGACGTACTGTGGATGCTCTCGCGCAAACCGAGCCATCGCCGCCTCGTCGCTCTCGCCGGGAGCGACGAAAACCCCCGGTCTCTTCTTCGCCTTCTTCACCGGCATCTCCTCCATCCGGATGCCCTGCGGCATGAGCCACTCCGCCACCGTCTGGGTCTCGACCTCCAAGATGTTGAGGTCTGACTTCGGCCGTCCGGCACGCCACACCGCCACATCGTAGTCACGTGAGGCCTCATCCGCGGTGCGTGCCGAGACACCAACACCGCTTGGCGTCAGAGAACTCCACTCCGAAGTTTTCGTAGGGCTTCTCCCTCACGCCGAAGAAAACGGACTTGCCCTTCGGCGTTTTCTTCGGTGCCACCAGGGAGCGGGCGGCGGCCGAGCGGGGAGCGAGGCGGCGGTGTGCGGCGCGGGGCGGAGGCGGATGGAGTGGGGTGGCGGTGTGCGGTGCTGGGTGGAAGCGGATGGAGCGGGGCGGCGGACGGACCGGAGGCGGAGGCGGCCGGAGCGGGGCCGGGCAGAGGATGGACCGGAGGCTGAGGCGGCCAGAGAGGAGGAGAACGGGGTCGGGGTGGGGTGGAGCCGGACGTGATGGGGCGGCGCGGC
>NC_041383.1:10226870-10241433 GCF_002162155.2 Triticum dicoccoides | reverse complement strand
TTCTGCCCGACGTCGAGCCTGTTCGGCTACTGTCACCGTCTCTGGAATCAAGGTGATAAGCCGCCGCTGTCGCTATTGTTGATTTGCTGGATTGCTTCGTTGCTTCTTCGTCGGGCGCCGCATCTCACCTTGCTTGCACACTGCTGCAGGTCATTTTCTCTCATCGCCGCCGGCCTGTTTTCTCTGAATGACACCGGCCGACCGGCACACCACCACTGCACCGCAAGTGTTTGACGAATTGCCTAGGTGATTTTTTTGGTCATTTCTTCATGAACAGAGCCGTTTGGGTTGAACCTGGCCGTTTGAAATGTAGATGAAAAGGTTGAGGGAGATGGCCTTGGAGGACTCGTCGTCATCCGAAGAGGAAGAAGAAGACGATGACTTTGAGACCGTTTTAGGCATGATTTTCAATGATGATGTTCGGCGGCCGAGGAGAGGATCACAGTGTGGCTGCATACACATCAACCTTGATAGAGCGGAGGGTCATGCCAAGATCATGAGAGACTACTTTTGACACAAAGCCAACCATCCGGAGAAGTACTTTCGCCGGCGCTTTTGGATGCACACAAGTCTTTTTCTGACTACTGCAAAAGCCGTTGAGAGATATGATGACTGGTTCAAGCTCTGGAGAAATGCATGTGGAGAGATAAGTGCAAGCCCTCTGATGAAGCGCATTGCGGCTGTGCGAGTCTTGGCATATGTGTGTTCGGTTGATACAATCGATGACTATGTTCGAATTGGTGAAGACACAATCTTGGAGGTTGTTTGAAGGTTCACTAAAGCAGTGATCACTGTCTTTGGCCTGGAGTACTTGAGAGGAGCAACCGAGGAAGACACCCGAGGCTGATGACTGAGAGTGAAGCAAGAGGATGGCAAGGAATGCTTTGATCAATTGACTGTATGCAGTGGACATGGAAGAATTGTCCTCCAGAGTACAAGGGTCAGTACAAAGGCCACTACAATGATCCAACGATCATTCTTGAGGTAGTTGCATCGAAGGATCTTTGGATATGGCATTTATTCTTTGGTTTGCTTGGCTCTCACATTGACTTAAATGTGTCGGCGAGACACCGCTGTTTTCTAGGCTTATTATAGGCGATGCTCCTGCTTGCAACTACTCGGTCAACGGGCACATCTACATGATGGGTTACTACCTGGCGGATGGAATCTATCCACCATGGGCCACCTGGTCAAAATAATACCGAGTACAAAAGGTCACAAAAACATTCACTTTGCCCAATGTCAAGAAGCTGCTAGGAAAGATGTTGAGAGAGCCTTCGGTATGCTTCAGAAGCGCTTTACAATTGTTCCTGGTCTTGCCGAGTACTGCAACTCCAAGGTCCTATGAAGGATCATGACTTGTTGCATCATATTGCATAAAATAATCATTGAAGATGAGAGGGATATGCCTGAGAACTTTCGGCACGTCACAAACAGGACTCTGGTTGAGCCAGAGCATGATACGAACATGATCTTGGCATTCCTTGAGGAGCATTGCAAGATCAAGAACCGTCAAGTTCGTGCTCAACTCCAACAAGATCTTGTTGAGCATCACTGGCAATGTCTTAGCGAGCCCTAGCTATTCTATCACATGCTATTTGCTACATTTCAACCATCCGGCGTGTTTGAATTTGAATAATTCAGTTTGTAAACTATATTCGTGATTTTGTTGAACATTCAAATTCATGTTTTGTTTCTACATGTGTGCTAATATGTACTTGCAATTTATACTAGTATACAAAGTTTAGAGGTGCGTGGACAGGGGTGCGTGGAAGCTTGTTATCTATGTGCCAGAGCCGTGAGTTGGTTGCGAGATCTTATGGGTTTCACCTCTAGCCTACACCAACTTGTTTGGGAATAAAGGCTTTGTTGTTGTTGTTGTTGTATACAAAATTATATTTAAAGGACAGATTAGCTAGGTCCGGCCAAAACTTAGTGATCGTAGAAATACTCCACTAAAAAATTAGTCAACCCGATAAATCGGTTAGAAATGCCCTTAGATCAGTACTACGGAGGGAGAGAGACAGCGAGAGGGCACCAGACCAGCTGACCGGGTGTGAGGCGACGACCCCCATAAGCGATGACCTTCTCATTTTTTTTCGATCGAACTTTTTGAAGCGAAGACTTTGACTTAGCAAGAGCGATGCGACCCACTTGATCGGCCGAACATGGAGTCAGTTGGCGTAGCGTCGAGCTAGAAGTATTATTTATCTTCATTCTCTTTTCCTCTTGCTAGTAAAATGGCTATGGGCACCGCGCAGCTCCTCCTCCTCCTCCTCGCTTGCTTACACTGTCCTCTTGCTGCCGCAGTTGCTCCGCCGCCATTCTCGTTCAGCTTCGACTTCACCAACACATCCAGCTACCGCCAAGATGACCTCAAGTTCGAGGGCAACGCAACTGTGCACGGCAACCTGGTCGACCTCACCTGCAACTCGTTCGGGAAGGACTCGAAAGATTGCGTGGGACGGGTGTCGTACGCGCACCGAGTGCCGTTCTACGACAACCTCACCGGCGAGGTAGCCAGCTTCCAAACGCGCTTCACCTTCGTCATCATGTTGGACAACAATACCATGAACTACAAGGGTGATGGCATGGCTTTCTTCCTCGCCTATTACCCATCAACCATGCCGGCGACCTCTGGTGGGGGCAACCTCGGCCTCATGTCCCAAGTCGACGGCAAGAGGACCACCTTCGGCAAAGACCAGTTCATCGCTGTGGAGTTCGACACCTACAACAACTCCTACGACCCCAGCACCACCTTCGACCACATCGGCATCGACATCAACTCTGTCATGGATTCGGTGAACACAACAAGATTGCCCAACTTCAGCCTCAACGGTTCCATGACCGCCACCGTCACCTTTGACAACACTAGCCGGATGCTGATCGCCGACCTGCGGTTTGATGACAATGATAACTATCGTCCCGTTCAGGTTAGCACGCAGTTACCCCATCCGGTCACCACCTTGCTCCCGGATCAAGTTGCCGTAGGGTTTTCTGCAGCCACCGGCTCGGGCATGGAGCTGCATCAGTTACTCTCGTGGTCATTCAACTCCACGCTTGCTCCGCCCCGGAAAGGTGTTACTCCCTCCTTTCTGATTTATCAACCATAATACTCCCTCCAATCAATATTATTTATCGCTCGAACCGATGTATATAGCATTAAAATACATCTAGGTACATCTGTTTGAGCGACATGTAATATGGATGAGTACCTTTATTTCTTGAGATAATGGCATGGACACGATGAATTAATTAGTTTTATAATCACCAGTGTCATTTTGGTGCATGCATGCAGATCATGACAAGAAGGCAGCGGTTGTTGGATGGTTGATTGGAGGAGCTATGGCGTTGCTTGTGTTGTGGTGCATCATCTCGTATTTCAAGTGGACAAGGAGCACAAGTCAAAACTTTCTGGCTCCAAGTGGAGGAGCCAGACAGCTCGAGTACCGTGTTCTGGCTGCTGCAACGGATGACTTCTCTGAGGAGCGGGTTATTGGGCAAGGTGCCTTTGGAGTAGTCTACAGGGGCACCTTCTTCAAGGTACCATCATCAGGTGCGCCCTCGAGAGAATCCGATGGTCCGTCCTCCACGGAATCTTGTGCGTCTTCAAACTCGAGCTCGAAGGAATCCACAGATGACATCGAGGTGGCTGTAAAGAAGATCAAGAATGGGACAAAGGGAGGAGACTTCTTGGCCGAGATGAACACCATTAGTGAAGCCAAGCACAAGAATCTCGTGAAACTGAAAGGTTGGTGCTGCAGGGAAAACAATCGGAACTTGCTTGATTTCATGTGTTGGTGCTGCAGGGAGAAGAAGGATGCCGAGCTCTTCCTGGTCTATGAACTCGTGCCGAACGGTAATCTGTACTACCACCTAAGCGAGAGTGAGCAAGTAATAGCATGGCCAACAAGGTACCATCTATCATGCATTTTTTTGTCTTGGTATTATATATTTTCGCAAGGATCTTTTCTATACTTACTTTTTTTTATACTAATAAAGCAAAGTGCGTTTCGAAAAAAAATTCATCCGTTCATGGTCCAAAATTATTTTATTCTACTCAAGGTGGAACTAAATTATTATGCGCTTGTCTACTAGAAAAAGAATTTTCATACATGGGCCGCGCGCTATGGCTCAGCGAAGCCAGCCCATTTATTTTTCTGCCCACGTAGGTGGGAAATTTCTATTTTCCTCACAGGGCGACAAATAGTCAGAGTTTCACATAGAACAACCAATAATGAGCTGGCCCATTTTTCTTTTTTTTCTTTATTTTACTTCTGTATTTACTCTCCTTTCCCTATCTCTTTTTTCCCATCCAAGTTTATTTTTGTTTTAGAATTTATTTTGTGAAGTAGAAATTCTCAAAAAATGTTCAGAATTCAAAAATTATGTTGCTATTTAGAAAAATATTCGGAACTTGCAAAAATTGCCATTTTTTCTAAATATTGTTTTTAAAAATTGTTCAAGATTTCTAAAAAGAAAAAAAGGAATTTCAAAAGATGCTCCAAATTTGAAAAACATTTATGTTTTAGTAAAATGTTAAAAATTTAAAATATTGTTAGTGTATAAAAGATACAGATTTTCTAAAAATCTTATGAATTTTCAACACATGTTCCTGTTTTAAAAAAATGGTCACAAATTCAAATGTTCATATTTTTATAAAAAAATTTGATGTTTTCAGAAAATATTTGTAAATTTTAAAAGATGTCCCCTTTCATATTTGTTCGCATTTTTCGAAAGTGTACATAATTTTTTAATAACAGTTCAAGATTTAAAAAAATGTCATGTTTTCAAGAATATTCAGAAACTTCAGACCATAAAATCCCCTGATTGAAAGGATTGAAAGGAAGAGGAGATTGAATAACTCATGGGACTTCTCTGGCATACGATGACGTAACAAAACTCTTAGTTGCCCTCGATCAATTAATGGAAAAATAGCTGACTGAATCCTTCACACACGGCGAAACCAAGAAGCTAAATATTCCTTTTTCGTGTGCACACAGGATTTTGCTTGCACATATAATTCTCTCTAACTTTAAATGCATACTATTTTATCTCCCGTTGCAATGCACAGGCATATGTGCTAGTTATTATTAAAACAAGAGACTGAGGAACCACACCACATAAACTTAAAATATATAATCTGTCGATTTAGATAATATGGTTAAGATTAAATAAATGTGTTTCCCCTAAAAAAAGATCAAATAAATGTATAGAAGTTACATACAATAATAATAATGCGAGCAACTGTTATCCTGAGAAGTATGACACATTAACGTAAAGAAAAGATGTTACATATGTACTCACTCGGTTTTGAAATATAAGGTGTATTTTTTTCAAAAGTCAAATTAGTTTATTTTTGACCAAGTTTATAGCAAAGTACTATACCAAATAAATAAACTATGATAATAATTTCTTGATGAAGCTAATGATATTGATTTGATATTATAGATATTAATAGTTATCTCTATAAACTTGATCAAATTTAGAGAAGTTCAAGTTAAACAAAGAGTAGCGCACCTTATATTTTAAGACGGAGGTAGCACGTGATGGTACTGTAGTAGCGCATAGCATGGCCCGATGGAATCGTCCGAATATCTCTTTTCCAGGCTGTTGCTAATGTCCAGACATGTTGTCTTTCTAGGTAATAATGTGCACTCTTTTGATCTCGAACAAACTTACTTCTCCGGAAGAGAGATATTCAGAAAACCTGTATTTCCAGTCCTGTTGTGTTTCTAGAATGTTGATCTTTAGCACATAGATGTGTTCGCAAACAATGAAATAATGAAAGTACAATTCTCGCCAATGTTTTCACCAAACAACCAAACAATGAACGTAGAATTCTTGCCAATCTTATCACCGTCATCTTTTTGTATCATTTGTATGTTATATATAAATGATAATGCAGTGACAAGAATAAGTTCAATAACATTTGGCTGGATGTTGGAATACTAGGGGAAATCCTAAAAGTATATTGGGTGCAAATATAAATGTTGAGGGGGTGGTGGCGGGGGTGAGAAAATGTGGAATAGTGGAAGCTAATTTTTTTTCAAGATACATCAGAGATTGACGTATCAAGATCATAGATAGAAAATGCCTAGAAAGGCAGACAGTTTTACAACTTAGCCACTTCTATGAAAGCCAATGTTCGGCATGCTGATGACTCAGTACTAGCCCACTGGTCTACTCTAATCGGGAGCGATCCAACCTCTCATAGCAGCCCTGCCGCCCTCCAGTCTTGCACTTCTAGATCAATCTTCTTGAGGAGATCACTTGTGGAAGTTGCCGCTCCATTGAACACTACATCGTTTCTGTGCTTGCACAACATCCAAGCAACCAATGCAATGACGGTCCATGTCTCCTTCCTAAGTTTTGGTTGCAGGTTAATAGAGGCTAAAAATTAGTACCAAACCATACTGGTAGGCATGTAGGGACAAAGACACTAGACTTTTTGGTCTTTCATGGTCAGGCATCCAAACTTATACCTATTTTTTTATACAAATGACGGAAATATTTCTATGAAATGTTAACCATGTTTTTCTGAAGATACACATTTTGGCTATATTTTCTTATAAAAAAAACTGATGTGGCGGCGAATCAAATGAATATATTGTAGAGAAAATTACGGAACATACCGTTATTAACATTCCACTCATTCAATAATTTGTTGGTCTGCCTATTTTTTAGGTACCAAATTGTGAAAGACATAGGCTCGGCCCTTGTTTACCTCCACCACGAGTGCGAACCTTACATTCTGCACAGAGATATCAAACCAGGCAACATACTCCTAGACAACAAATTCAATGCCAAGCTTGCTGACTTCGGGTTGTCGAGGATCGGCAACCAGGATAACATGACTTTGATGACAACCGCGATAGGGACGGAAGGGTATATTGATCCAGAATGTAGGAAAGATGGGAAAGTCAAGTTCTACCCTAAATCCGATGTCTACAGCTTTGGAATCGTTCTGCTAGACATTGTATGCACAGGGAAGTCCAGGGAGCGAGTCTGGGAGTTGTACATTAGAGGCAAGGTCATGGAGGCTACAGATGGAAGGCTTCATGGCGGCGACGATTTGGACAGGAGGCAAATGAAGAGCGTGGCTGTCCTCGGACTCTGGTGTTCTCTTCCTGATGGTGCCAAGAGGCCTACCGTTCGGAAAGCAATGGAGGTCCTGGAACGTGATGAGTCGTTGCCTGACCTTAACTACCGGGTGAACACTTCGGTACCCTCAGCCTCAGGACATCAACACATCGACACCAGTAGCTCTGACCAGCAGGCATTTATGTCAGATGAAAGCTAGATCTTTCAGTGAGCCGCATGCATGACTTTTGGGATGGTTACATCGGTCGACACAGGCTGTTTCTTATATATGCATGCATGGATATAGCTGGCTCTCAAGGTTCCTAGCTCAATCGGACGGGGCGTGCACCCTTCTTATACATCTCATGGTTAATACTATCTTGCTATTGCAGTTTGCATCTAGTTGGTCTTTGTTTGCTTTCATGTTGGTTTGGCTATATGTGCAAATGTAATAAACAGTTACGAGACACAATGTAAACAGTTTTTTTTCATTGCATTTACGTTGGTTTGACTATATAGTACGTGTGGACGTAACAAAAGGTTATGTTTGATGGCTGCTCTTGTTTTCATTTGTATTATTACTGTACAGTTGTGTGTGCTTCTGATGGAGACGAGCTTGTAAGACATATGATTTGGGAACTGCTCGACACCCCTAACCCGGGGTGTGGCTACCTCATTATATAGAGGTACCCAAGGGGTACAATACAATGTTACAATACAGATATAACGAGGCTACATATATACAGTCTAACACCCTCTCTCAATCTTAACTATGTCCTGAAGTACAAAGCAAGATAAGATTGCGCCTACAGCCTACAAACTGTGGTTGTGGAAGAGCCTTCGTGAAGATGTCAGCAAGTTGATCCTTTGACGAGATGAACTTGATACAGAGTAGCTTCTGTGCAACACGTCCCGAACAAAGTGATAATCCACCTCAATGTGTTTTGTCCTAGCATGAAACACCGGGTTAGAAGAAAGATATGTAGCACCAATATTGTCACACCACGGGACTGGAGGATGAGCTTGAGGAATACGCAGCTCTCTCAACAGAGACTATACCCATATGATCTCAGTAGTCGCATCAGCAACAACTTTGTACTCAGCCTCAGTACTACTGTGAGACACTGTTGCTTGCTTGCGAGCATTTCAGGCGATCAAGTTAGGACCCAGAAATACCGTATAACCCCTCGTGGATCGCCTGTCATCCGGACTACCAGCCCAATCTGCATTAGAGAAAGTCGAGAGCTCATACGATGGTGCAAACTGAAGAAGCAAACCATAGGAGGCAGTAAGACTGACATAGAGCAAAATACGTTTCACAGCTGACCAGTGAGACGTCCTGGGTGCATGCAGAAACTGACAGACACGGTTGAATGCATAGGAGATATCAGGCCTGGTAATAGTAAGGTATTGCAGACCACCAACGAGACTGCGATACTCAGTAGCATCATCAGACAACAGAGAGTCACCATCAAGAGCAGACAACCGATCAGTGGCAGACATCGGAGTGTTAACATGTTTGCATTTGAGCATTCCAGTACGATGCAACAAGTCCAAGAAGTACTTTTTCTGAGTGAGAGTCAAACCAGCAGAGGACCGTGAAACCTCAAGACCAAGGAAAAAATGAAGAGCACCCAAATCCTTGACAGCAAAATCATCACAGAGAGCAATCACAAGGCGATCAGCAGCAGCAGCAGAGGAACTGATGAGGATGATATCATCAACATAAACCAAGAGATACATCGTAACCTCAGGGCGCTGGAGGAGAAACAGTGACGTATCAGCAGTGGATGGAGTAAACCTAAGAGCCCGAAGAACAGATCCAAGGTGAGCATGCCATGCACAAGGAGCCTGTTTGAGTCCATACAGTGCCTTAACCAGACGACAGAGATGATGAGGTCGTGTCGGATCAACAAAACCAGGTGGCTGACGCATATAAACCTCCTCCTCCAGAATGCCATGTAGAAAAGCGTTCTGCAGATCAAGCTGACGAAGGAACCATCCGCCAGTAACAGCAAGAGACAGTAGTAACCGAATGGTAGTAGGCTTGATGACTGGAGTGAAAGTGTCTTCATAATCAAGACCATACCTCTGTTTGAAGCCCTTGGCAACTAACCGTGCCTTGTAGCGTTCAATGGAGCCATCAGCATGTCTCTTGACTTTGAAAACCCACTTGGAATCAATGACGTTGACGCCACACACTGGAGGAACAAGATGCCAAGTATCATTCTTTTGGAGGGCCTGAAACTCTTGTTCCATTGCATCACGCCAATGAGGAATACTCAGTGCAGCCTGAAAGTGATGAGGCTCTGCAGTGGGATCGACAGCAGTGTGAGCCTTGCACGCATCAAGCCACGCAACCGTCCCATCCGTACGCTCGTTCGGACAGAAGACACCGGACTGGCTCCGTGTGCGAGGACGAAGAGTGACAGCAGGTTCTACTGGCAAAGTCGGTGTAGCAGAGGATGTTGACGAGGCCGGCACCGAGTCAGGTGAGTCGGGCTCACCGGTGACCAAGCAGGTCTGGTTGGCGACCCTGGCGCCAAGGCAGACCCGGCCGGAGCAGGTGACGGGGCCTCCGGGCAAGTGGCAGCAGCAGCCAGCCCGGGCGAGAGACCCGCCAGTGGCTCGGGCGAGCCACGCAAGGCAGGCGCTGGTGAGGCCTGCGAGCCGGGCGAAGCTGGCGCTGACGAGGCCGCTGGTGCTGACGAGGCCAGCGAGCTAGGTGAGGCTGGCGCTGGCTAGCCCAGCGCCCGCGGGGCCAGCGTGAGGCCGGACGGGGCAAGCGTGGAGCCAGGCTGACCCGGCGCCCGCGAGGCAGTCAAGGAAGCCTCCACAGGCGAGACGGGGATGGGTTGGTGGGTGCCGCCCGTCATGCATGGCGCATGCATGTCCCGATCAGGACGCTCATCAGTGACCTGTTCATCAAGTAGCTCGAGCCGGGCACCACGTCCAATACCTGCAGCATGATTAGGAAGCAATGCAGGGGCATATGCAACATCCACAAATTGATCAGGCGTAGGTGTGGACACAGGCACCGGTGGTGTAGAAGTGGTAAAGTTAGTCGGAAGTGCACGAAAAGGAAAAACATTTTCATCAAACACAACGTCACGAGAGATGTAGACGCGGTTGGTAGGAACATGCAAGCACTTGTACCCTTTGCGAAGAGAACTATACCCGAGAAAAACGCACTTCTTAGACCGAAACTCTAGCTTGCGCTTGTTGTATGGACGTAAGTGAGGCCAACATGCACACCCGAACACTTTGAAGAATGTGTAGTCTGGATTCTCATTAAGCAGAAGTTCAAGAGGGTTTTGCATTTTCAGAAGTCTCGAGGGAAGCCTATTTATGAGAAAACAATCTGTAGAGAAAGCATCACTCCAGAACCAAAACGGGATGGAGGCATGAGCTAGCAAGGTTAGGCCAGCTTCAACAAGGTGACGATGCTTACGCTCGGCAGTACCATTCTGTTGATGTGTATGAGGACATGACACGTGGTGTGAAATTCCAAGTTTGTTAAAAAACAAGTTGAGGTTGTGGTATTCACCCCCCCCCCAGTCGGATTGGACATGGATGATTTTCTGCTTAAGAAGACGCTCAACATGTGCTTGAAACTGAATGAAGACATCGAACACATCAGACTTATGCTTAATAAGATATAACCAAGTAAAACGGCTGTAAGCATCAATCAAACTGACATAATAATTGTGACCGCTAAGAGATGTCTGGGCATGACCCCATACATCAGAAAACACAAGCTCAAGAGGATGTTTCACAATATGACTAGACTCTGAAAAAGCAAGTTGATGACTCTTGCCCTGCTGACAGGCATCACAAATAGTTTCAGCAGTTTTATTGGACACAACTGGTAGATCATGACGATGCAAAACATGTCGAACTATGGGAGCCGCCGGGTGACCAAGGCACGCATGCCAGTGTGTAGGCGACACACGAACACCACTGAACACCTGAGGAGAGGACGGCATGGAAGGTGGGCGCGGCGCATCAAGTGCATACAGTCCATGGCGAAGACGACCGCTAAGTAGAATGGCCCTCGTGTCCCGATCCTTGATAAAGAAACGAAAAGGGTGAAACTCAGTAAGGACATTATTATCACGAGTAAGTTGAGGAATGGACAACAAACTACGCGTAGCATAAGAAACACGAAGGACATTAGATAGATGCAATGTGCGAAAATTGTGAGCAAGGAGAGAGGCCTGACCAACATGGGAGATGCGCATACCTGCTCCACTGGCGGTGTGCACCTGATCATGACCATGATATGGCTCCTGAGTAGAGAGCTTACCCATCTCACCGGTGAGGTGGTTGGTAGCTCCAGTGTCCATGTACCATGCAGGATCAACGGAGTAAGACGGAGTACGGCCATGATCATGACTCGTCACGGCGGTGGCGACCTGCTTGTCGTTCCCTTTGCCATTGTTGCCGAGGCCCAGAAAATCTTGCTTGTAGCGACGATGGCAGCAAGAGGCAATGTGGCGCTCAAGGCCACACAACTGGCAGGCCTGTTGGGCACCACAAGAAGAACAACACGCCACCGGCCGGTTACCACCCGTGATGGTCGGAGCACTGCCCCGCGAGGCCGGTTGTGAAGGCGGCGCCGGTCTGCCTCCTGAAGATGATGACTGCTGGGGCTTGCCACGAGTTGCGGCATTGGCGGAGGCGAAACTGGGGGAGACCCGGCGCGCCTTAATGCGCTGCTCACGGCCAAGCAGACATGCATAGAGCTCACGATGTGGAAGCGGGTCATCGCGGCCATGAACATTCTCAATGAGATTGTCATAATCATCATCAAGCCCATTAAGCACGAAGGTGGTGAACTCCTCATCCTGCAGCGACTGACCAACTGAGGCCAACGTATCGGCAAGACCCCGCATCTTGTTGAAGTAGTCGGTGATGCTGAGGTCACCAAGCTTCGTCTCACCCAGCTCGGTGTGTATAGAGTGAGCACGCGCCTGGGACTGAGAGGCAAAACTGGTGTGAAGCGCCGCCCACGCCTCCCGGGACGTAGCGGCGAAGATGACCAGCGACGAGACGCTCGGGGTGAGCGAGGACTGGATGGCGGAGAGGATGGCCTGATCCTAAGCCACCCAGGTGTGGAACGCCAGGTGGTGAGGGGGCGGACACGGGATGGATCCGTCAACGTAGCCCTCCAGATAGCGACTCCGCAGAAGAGGGAACACCTGGGCACGCCAGGACAGGTAGTTGTCCGGCGCAAGCTTCACCGGTAGCAGATGCGAGAAGTAGAACAGCGCAGGCACCGTGGCCGAATTAACATGGGCATGCGGCGATGCATACATGCCCATCGACGAGGCCGCCCCAGGATTACGGGATATACCGAGTAGGGCGGGTAGGATCCGGGGGAAACCGCCCCTGGGGCACCATAGTGTGTCGCGGGGGCGCCGTAGGGTGCCGCGGGGGCACCGTGGTAGGGTGCCGCGGGGGCACCGTGGTTTGCCGCGGCCGAAGCCACGTGCGGCGAGGCAGCCGCAGCTCCATGCGGGTGCGGGGAGGACGCCGGGTAGGGTTGAGGCGGCGCGGGCGCCGAGTAGGGCAGCGGCGGCGGCGCGCCGTAGTAGTGATGAGGTGGCGGGGCGCCATAGGGCTGCTGTAGGGGCGGCGCGCCATAGGGTTGGGGCGGCGCCGGCCAAGACAACGGCAGCGGCGGCCCACCATGGATCATGGGAAGCTGCCCGCCGAAGGAGTAGCACCAGAGGGAGCACCAGTCGGGGTGGCGCCGCAGTCTCCCAATCCGATCGGGGAGCGAGGCGACGACAAGGCACCGTAGGCCATCGCGAGGGGCTGTGAGGCAGTGGCGAGGGCCGGCGCCGCGGCGGCGGCGGGAGGAACCGAGGTCGGCGCGACGGCGGCGGTGGCGGCGGCAGCGGAAGACGTCATAACCTAATTTGATACCATGTAAGACATATGATTTGAAAACTGCTCGACACCCCTAACCCGGGGTGTGGCTATCTCATTATATAAAGGTATTCAAGGAATACAATACAATGTTACAATACAAATATACAGAGGCTACGTATATATATACATTCTAACAGAGCTACCTGCTCTGGCGTAGGCGGATATGGAGAGCGATAGGCCTACCCTCATCATTTTTCGACGACCCTCATGCTCGGTGGCTGAGATGCTCAAATGAATCGTTGATCCCATAGGGGAGCTCAGCGAGGGACACGCATCAAGCCTGAACTCTAAAGAATGCACAGGGTATAGCAATTCTCAATTAAAACTGAACTAACACAAATAAGGCACAGAGAGACTGATAGTATTCCGACAAACTAATTACATGTGCTCTGAAACCAATGTATAGTGTTGTGATTCTCATCATTGACAGAGATAAAAGGGCGCGTACCATTTCAGTGTCAACAAGCTGTAGCGCTGCTTCTCCACTGAAGTTCATCTAGGAAAACCCGAACAATTTCCATGGTGAAACGTTGCAATAGCAGGCTGCACATGAGGGATCACGTTGCCTCGTATGTAAAATGTAAAAGGAATCCAATGGAAAACAAATGCGAAGAAATAAAATATACATTTCGCTCTTTGACAATAATCAATTTGAACCTAGTGTGAATATTAGAAATACTGGTTAAGAAAATGTTTTCCTGGTCACATGTTTGGACATTTAGACAAGCATCCATGTATCCCCCATCTGTAGTTACAGTCAGTCATCCACGGAGACTTTTCTATTTTGCCAAGAATCTCTACAAGACCTGGCAGAGCCAGCCAAGTTAAATTTGTCCAGAGACCAACCAGTAGCCTACGACTGCCATATCTGCAGTTGCAGGTGAACTTGTGAACCATTTCATCTCCTTCCTGAAGAACAAGTACAACTCCTTGAACCGTGCCCGATCAGACGAGAAGGTGGTGCAGAGGTTGCAACACCTCCGAGTAAATTATAGAAAACTACCACTTTAAATGCTAGGTTTGTAGAAAATACTACGTTATAATTCTTTTGCAGAAAACATCACGCCTTGTTTAATCATTTTGCAAAAACCACTGATTTGCAGATCTGGCTCTGTTAAGTGAGATTATGACAGATGGGCCCCTTTTTACCTACGTGCCGTAACATTTTGCGCCAGATGAATTTTATTCTAAATTAACAAACTAGTCAATAGATTTTACACAGACACCCCGAATCAAAAAGAAAAAAATCAGCTCCACATTGCCCCCTTCCTCCCATCTCCTTCCTCCCTCCTCTCTCTTTCCCCGGCCGGCGAGGGCCTGCAGCCGCCTACCTCACCCTTGAACCTCCCTCCCGATCAGCTTGTGCCGCACATGTGCACGCGCGCGAGCACCGCTGGCGGCTGCCACACACAGGCGCGAGCAGGGAGGTGCGCGCGCACTAGAGCAACATGAGGTGCACAGGCGCGAGCACAACGGCCACCACGCACGGGCGCGAGTAGGGAGGAAGGTGGGGCGCGCACTGGAGTAAGGAGCTGCGGCGGAG
>NC_041383.1:10222886-10226544 GCF_002162155.2 Triticum dicoccoides | reverse complement strand
ATCCAGGGAGACGGGGGAAGGGGAAGGGCCTGGGCGGCACAGGGGAAGCAATGCGGCGATGGCGCGGGTGGAGTAGGGAGGTGGTGGCGCGGTTGGCAGAGCGGCCGGTGCGGGCGGAGCATGGCGGCGGTGGCGTGGCTGGCATGGCGGTGGGCGCGGGCTGGCAGAGGCAGGAGCGCGACGGCGGCTGACTGTGTTGGCTGGACTGGGGAAGGGCCTGGGCGGCATAGGGGAAAAGTGTTGGGGATGTTTTTGCTTTTTTAACCATCTAGCGCTGTCTTCGATAAAACATTATGCCATGTCAATGAAAAGTGGGACTCATCTGTCATAAGCACACTTAAATGAGCCAGATCCGCCTATCAATGTTATTTGCAAAAAGATTACACAAGACGTGGTGTTTTGTACCAAAAAATTTAACATAGTGTTTTCTGCTAACCCAGCCTTCAAAATGGTGGTTTCCTGCAATTTACTCCAGCATCTCCGGATGAGAGCTGGAACCATCATTGAGGAGGCGGACACGTGATACACAATCTACTCCGGGATGATGATGCACCTCAAGATGCTCTTAGAGGCCATGTACCGAGGATACCATGTATTGGACAATTTGAGGTATTGTGCCCTCCAAGACAATGCAGGCTTCAACGAGGTTAGCATCAACAAGTCATCTACTAACATCTTCTATTTAGACAAGCGCTCAATAACAACAAATGATAAGGCCACATGCGTGCCAAATCGTTTGTGATGAAGAGATGCACAAAATTAGCGTGCCACATTTTCCCTTGGCTTAGCAGCGAAGGAATCTAGCTCTCGCTTTGCATATGGGTGTTCAATCTGAAATGTTTGCGATGAGTGTTTTATTCAGGAAAAAATATTGATGTTATTTGTATTTTTTTACTTTAATCTGTACATTCAGAGGAAAAAATGCTAGGGTTGATCAAAACCATATATTTCATTCAGCCAAACATGCGTACCTTCGGTCTCGTCGAACACAATAGCACGACCGAACACTGTGGTGCAACAATGATTGTTTAGACCGACGAAAGGTATGAATGGTATTCCATACCTATTTATCTTAGGCCCTCTTTGGTTCATAGGTCCTAGAACTTTTTTTAGTCCCAACTAAAAAGTCGCTAGTCCCTAAAAAATCCCTACTTGTTTGGTTCCTCGGACTAAACATGGACTAAAAGACCATGTTACAACTAAAAGTCCTAAAAAGACTCTCCCTCGGGGTCTTCTTTCATAAGTCCCAAATGTCCACTTTAAGTCCCTATAAGTCCCTCCTGTTTGGTTTAGATGGGACTAAAAGAGACTTTTTAAGTCCCTACACCAATAAGTCCCTGTAAACAAACACCCCCTTATATGTGTTGTTAAATATGGTCACGTCACCAAAGTCAAGATAATCCCGACGTGATTGGGAATCACACCAAAGCAGGTTTTTGAGCCTGCCTTCAGAGTCAACAATGTGCTATAAGAAAAAAAAAATATGGATCCCTGTCCTTTCTGGTCATCATGATCCCAATGGCAGTGTTAGCATCACCCTTTGCAAGTAGTTTCATCTTCTCTCTGTAGCACATATTATAAAGCTTTCCCTCCCGAAATCAGTCTTAGCATACGACCCGTACCTGCTGACAAAGTTGTCAAAAATAATGTGTTTTCCGATCCCAGCTCCTAGCTCCTGCCATAGTTAAGATCTCAAGCCTTCTGTATTCCTTGATCTGATTATGAGACCAGAGAAATGTAACTTCGTCTGGTCTAGCAAGAACGTGACTATGATCACCGCTGAAATTGCTGACATACCAAATTGCACGCTCTTTATCAAGCTTCACTGTTAAGTGGGGTTCGCACAAGCATCGACTCTCCGGTCTGAGCCTGCGAGTCCACCCTTCCATGGAAAAAAACTTGGCCTATCATTTTCCATCCCTCAAATACAGATACCTCCTCAAGAGCATAGTTTCCTCAGCACCCATCCCCCGTTTCAGCAAGTCCCTCCTAATGTTGAACCCACGTTCCTTCGCGTACTGGTTATAGAAATTGTATGCATCCTCTTCTGACCTGAACGTCGTGGCCATCACCTTCCAATGCATGTCCAGTGAGTCTTGCTGATATTCATCGTAGCCAATGACAAAATTACATTCATCACCATCGGCATGCTCATCGTTCCCGCTAGGGCCACCAATGCATCCCTGGAAAAAGGCATAGAACCATGCATGTCAGCCAGTTGTTATATGGCAACTCTCATATATAACCTCTTTTCAAAACTTAATTTGCTCGAGCTCTCATCATAAGATGCATCGACATTGCTTTGGTCATTGTCATCATTGACTATATTCCGCTCATAGTACCCATCCACATCCATCTGCCCACATTTGAAATAAGACATGTGAGTGTTAATGCGGTTGTTATGTCATTCCCTGCCCTGCTTAATTTTAAACTTACTTGGCCAGCGCTTTCAGCATATGAATCATCTATATCCATATCCTCATTGCCATCATCCTCATCTACCTGTACATCGTGTGGAGGGGAGAAAGCTTAAGTAGTGTGGCTCGGGCATTCCATCGAACACCTCGTGTGCATAGGAGGTGAGCTAGAGCACCATAAAGCTCTCCCCTCGCCGGCCACAAAAAACAGAGCACTGGGAGTGCTCTGCTCGTGAGCAGGGGGTATATATAGGCACCACCTTTGGTCCCGGTTCGTGCCACCAACCGGGACCAATGGTGGTGGGCCAGGAGCGAGGCCCATTGGTCCCGGTTCGACCCACCAACCGGGACCAAAAGGTCCAGACGAACCGGGACCAATGGCCAACGTGGCCCGGCCGGCCCCCGAGGCTCAAGAACCGGGTCCAATGCCCCCATTGGTCCCGGTTCTGGATTGAACCGGGACTAATGGGCTGGACCGGCCTGGACCATTGCCCCCTTTTCTACTAGTGTATGAATCATCTATATCCATATCCTCATTGCCATCATCCCCATCTACCTGTACAAAATCAAAGAAATACATGTAAGTGTCAATGAGGTTGTTTTCATTTCATGTTTTTGTCAACGTTCACGACACTTACGTTGCCACTGTAAGATTCATCCAAACTCATATAGTTCTCCTCGACATGTTGGTCTACATTTAATGACAATGATCCATCCTCGCTACCTCCATCGTCGCCATCATAACCGGCCTCTTGCTCCATCTATACACGTTTAAATAAAGTTTTAGATCAATCCGAACAGCACATAACATCATCGCAAATATAATCAGTTTCTCAATCAATTGCTTAACAGTAGGTCACACGAATTGATGCACTAAACTATAATACCTAATTGTTTTCAGCTCATTTCAATGATGATATAATGTGAAGTTCAAAAAAAAATGCAAACAAAATTCCTACAAAACGTTCATGGTGACCAAGGCTCGCCTACCTCGTAGCCGCCGTCGGAGAGGACAGTTGGCCGGTGACAAAGGTGTGAGGGCGACCAGGACGTGAGGGTAGTGATGACGGCATGGGGGCGACGACGACGACGGCGCTTGTGACGGCGTGAAGATTCGGGGTTGGCGGCGGTCAGGGCGTAAGGGCGGTGATGCCGGCGAAACAAAATTCCCCGCCAGTCTCTGATGAAGGCGGTAGCAGGAATGACAATGGGCAATAGGGTTTCGCCTGGGGGTGATGGCT
>NC_041383.1:10215202-10222672 GCF_002162155.2 Triticum dicoccoides | reverse complement strand
GATGACTCGTGAGTTGGCTGGAGCAAGGGAAAGGGCCATGGAAGCTTCCCTCACTCAGCTGAACATGCTAATCTACTTGACTCCAAGTGGACCGTACGTCCTCCTTCAGCTGGACATTTTTGACCGCTTTTTTGTTGACACATATAGGACGTGTGAGTACACGTATAACTAGTCCAAGTGGCTGCCCATGTGGGTATATATACTATGTAGCCATTCGACTCTTTTTGATAAACATGTAGCCATTCTTCTCCAAGCGGGCCCTTCTTCTCCTTCAATCATCTGAACGTGTATGGTACGCTCCGCCATTTTCATTCTATAAAAACACTTCTTCTGCCTTCTCCGAACAGCACAACATCCCTCCAGCGTCAACACATTACTCATGCTCATCTCCTCACTTGTCAAGTCCTTGGACACTCTTATCCATGCCTGCCCTCTACACATTACTCCTACTTCTCCTCGTCTCCTCCTTGCACGCTCCTCCATGTTCCTCTACAACTTCACATGATACTCTCACGGCTGCCCAGACGCTTGCCGTTGGCGACAAGCTCGTCTCAAGCAACGGCAAGTTCGCGCTCGGCTTCTTCCAGCCTGCAGCACGCACCACCATCAGTAAGTCCGACACCACCACCTCCCCCAACTGGTACCTTGGCATATGGTTCAATAAGATTCCGGTTTTCACTACCGTGTGGGTTGCTAATAGAGAGAAGCCAATATCCGGCCCTGAGCTCCACCTAACACAGCTCAAAATCTCTAGCGATGGCAATCTTGCCATCGTGAACCATGCCGGTACCGAGTCTGTACTCTGGTCCACTCACATCAGCAATAGAAGACAAACCAACATAAACACCAGTACTACCACCGTTCTCTTGAACAGCGGAAACCTTGTACTCACAGAAGGCCCATCATCTAGTCTGCCGTTGTGGCAGAGTTTCGACCACCCAACAGATGTTCTGCTTCCTGGTGCCAAGGGAGGCCGGAACAAGCTCACCGGTTTGACTAGACTGGGCATCTCAAAGAAGAGCCTGATTGATCCAGGTCTTGGCTCATACACCCTTGAACTAGCCACCAGTGGGATTATCATGAAACGCCGAAATCCCTCAGTAGTGTACTGGAATTGGGAATATGGAACATCACAAATGTCCAAACTTTTGCCAGTAATTATGATGGTTCTAAATTCGGATTCGCGGACCAAAGGTTTGATTAACGTAACATACGTTGATAACAACGAAGAGGAGTACTACATGTACACTTCACCTGATGAATCAGCTTCCACATTATCACTAGACATCTCTGGCCAGATCAAGCTGAATATATGGTCGGAAGCCGAACAGTCGTGGCAAACAGTACAATCCAAACCTATTGATCCCTGCACTCCGACGGCAACCTGCGGACCTTTCACGGTCTGCAATGGCACTGCACGCGGTACTGCACGTCCATTCTGTGATTGTATGGAGAGCTTCTCTCAGAAGTCACCAACGGATTGGTACCTTGATGATCGGACAGGAGGATGCATCAGAAATACACCATTACATTGCCCTAGCAACAAGACAAGTTCAACAGACATGTTCCACCCTATTGCTCATGTTACATTGCCCTACAATCCAAAAAGCATACAAAATATTACCACTCAGAGCAAATGTGAAGAAGCTTGTCGAGGTTCCTGCTCCTGCACTGCTTATTCCTATAACAATAACATGTGCTCTGTCTGGCATGGGGAATTGCTTAGTGTAAATCTGAATGATGGCATTGAAATTTTTGCTGAAGATGTTCTTTACCTTCGCCTTGCGGCCAATGATTTTCCAAGTCTGAGCAAAAACAAAAGAAAACTAAGCGTTGGAGTTGTTATTGCTGCAAGCATTATTAGCTTTGTGTTAATAATGCTCGTGATGTTCTTAGTGGTTCAGAGGAACAAATTCAAGTGGTGTTGTTCTCCATTATACGATAACCAAGGTTGTGGTGGGATTATTGCCTTCAGATACACCGATTTAGTTCATGCTACAAAAAACTTCTCTGAAAAGCTGGGAGGAGGTGGTTTTGGCTCTGTTTATAAGGGAGTTTTAAGTGGATCGACTCCGATAGCGGTGAAAAGGCTTGATGGTGCTCGCCAGGGAGAGAAGCAATTTAGGGCTGAGGTGAGCTCACTTGGACTGATCCAACATATCAATCTAGTCAAATTGATTGGTTTCTGCTGTGAAGGACATAATAGGTTGCTTGTCTATGAACATATGCTAAATGGATCTCTTGATGGTCATCTATTTAAGAGCAATTTTGGTGTGTTAAGTTGGAGGACCAGGTATCAAATAGCCCTAGGAGTTGCTAGAGGATTGTTCTACTTGCATCAGAGTTGCCACAAGTGCATCATACACTGTGATATTAAGCCAGAAAACATACTCCTCGATGCATCGTTTGCTCCTAAAGTTGCAGACTTTGGGTTGGCAACGTTTCTGGGAAGAAATTTTAGTCGAATTCTGACTACATTCAGGGGAACTGTAGGTTATCTTGCCCCAGAGTGGCTTAGTGGAGTTGCTGTTACACCAAAAATTGATGTTTATAGCTTTGGCATGGTATTGTTGGAAATCATATCGGGAAGGAGAAATTCAGGTGAAGAATACACTAGCAACAGTTATCATGTTGAATATTTCCCTGTACAAGTCGTCAACAGGCTTCATAAAGGCGATGTGGGGAGTTTGGTGGATCCACAGTTACATGGTGACTTCAATACGGTACAAGTTGAAAGGGTCTGCAAAGTTGCATGTTGGTGCATTCAAGATAATGAGTTTGATCGGCCGGCAATGGATGAAGTGGTACGTGTTCTTGAGGGCCTACAGGAGATTGATATGCCCCCAATGCCAAGACTACTTGCAGCTATAACAGAACACTCTGATACAACTTCAATGTAATTTATGAATATTTTACATCGGATGTTACTAATCTTTGTTTCAACAATTTTAAATTGTAATGCGGTGGAGAAGGAATAAAGAAAGGCAAACTTGTAGTTACAAAACTGCCTCTCGTTTTTCAATGGCCAAATATAGTAACCACGCATTGTAGGGGCGTCTTCGTCAGCAGGACGGAAACACCAAGCTATTTCCATTGCAGCGGCCTCAACGACTTGTTCAGTCATACAGGCTGAAGCTAATGCTTTGGAGCTGGTTTCTGAAGTGGCCAAGGTGCTGAACCTTTATAAACCAAATTGCTTAACAAATAATCAAGTTTTGGCTGGAGCAGGCAAGCAACAACGAAGCGTCCACTGAATAACACCTAGGACAATCAGACCTGCACTTAATACATTCATCGACCATAGTAACAAAGCTGATGCTAGAGTCTTCAACATCCGTAGAATAAACAGCAAGATAGCACATAGGCGAGCGAGCTCAGGATGATTTTAACAAATTTTCATGTTTGATGGCCGAAGGAATCACTGATATTAAATAAATGAACAGCCTAAGCAATCTGGGATTACTGTTTCACTTTCACTGCACTGCGACAATGGACTGTGAGTGGTCGTCGGTGTTTCATCTGATGCATACTAACTAACCGCGATGGAGGACGTCGATCGGCAGTTAACAGAACCGGCGTCGGATGCACGTTTGCCGGAGAAGATGTGACGATCCTTCCAAAGCATACAACTTGCATACTGCATGGTGGCCGAAACCTAGTTGTGCTGGCTAGCTAGCTGCTCACTTGAACGTACGTAGCGTATTGTTCTGGCTTTCAGTTTCTCCTAATAACAACCAGTGACCCACTGACTGGAGTCAAATTTGGTAAGTTTCGACCAGCACATACGGCGCACCTACCGGCGACTGATATAGTGTCCAGTTGCACGGAATTCTATGATGTTTGTTTTGTTTTTTGCGGCGTTTTGACCCCAAACGTACTTGCTTTGAAAGAACACAACTAGAAGTCCTCTTTCTTTCTTCTTTCTAGCAAAGACTTTATATTAACAACTTGATGCATATGCCAACCTCACTCCACGTGTATCTTGGAGCGTTGTGAGTACATGATTGGACTGGCCAAACTAAAGATGACTGGAGTATTATTTTGAAGATGCAAATTGAGCCAGTCTCCTTGCTTGAAGATTCACCACTGTTCTGCCTAATTTAGTTGGAGAGAAAAGAATGAGTTAACACTTCAATCAGCACCAACTCGCCAGGCCCCACGCTGTCCCAACGGGTGACTCCCGTGCCGCGGCCGCTCTATCTTCCCCTTCCACCCTTGATCTCCCCTGCCGCGCCAGAGATTTTCTAGCTAGTGTCTCTAATACATTTGCTGACATAAAATCTTGTTGCGAAGATTGAATGGTTACAACACGTTGTCCACAAGTTGAAGTGTCGTTATTTTCTGATTAATGTGAGATTTTCTAGTCAATATCTCTAATTCTCCTCCGTATTTTCCTTTTAGTATATAATAAAATGAAATATAATAGATAGATAGTACGTGTGCTAGAAATACATGATTTTGTTCTGTGTAGCTTGCATAAACTCTATTTCACAATGAAACTATGGAGACAAGTAGTATACATCCATAGGTATGTCTGTAGTTTTTTCAGAACTTTTTGACACATAAACATTTTGACTTTTTCAAATTTAAGGCTCCATGGAGCTCAAGCTCTATTAGCAATTTCCAAATGTAGACTCGTCATTCTGAAAGTGTAATGAGTAAAAATCACAAGAGCAGGTCTGGACCGGTGCGCGAAATCTCGAGCTCTCTACCAGTGCCAAAAGTCGTTCTTGATGGAGTAGGAACAAAGCTGAAAGGGCTTATTTCCTGCCAGGACGGGCCATCACCGCCTCAGTGGTGCCGACGAACCAATCCCTACCCCTAACTATGCACCGGACCAAAAAACCAGGGCTCTGCAACCCTCCGGCCGGCGATGCATGAACGGAGGGGAAAAGAACCACCGTGCTCGCCGTGGATGGAGCAGGGAGCAAGAGCGCCTCCGGACTGAAAAACAGTCAATGATGACGAAAGTGATCTTCTGAGCACGAGCACACCTGCTCGTGGTATCCCTCCCGTCCGTCGTCCTCGTGATCCACGAGCTGACCCGAACAGGCCCAAGTATTTCTCCCGTATATCATTGACGAACAGTTCTACTGGCCCACTTCTGCCAAACGTCGTAACTGCTACGACGTCAACCAAATGGGCTTCGGCTCAGCCGATCTGTAACGGGGTGGGCCGTCAGCTTGCAGATTCTGGACTAACGCTCATGCAGTTTGAATTTCGAATAGGATCCACAGAGCACTGGGCGCGCGACCTCACAGATGCATGCATTTGTCACAGCTGCACACTGCTACGTGTCGAGCTTTCAATCCCGTGCCCCATTCCAGCAGTCAAACATAGCTGGATTACCTCAGTTTTAAAATTCAGGTAACAGGAACCATGCTTGCAATACAGTTGTTTGAATATATAAGTCAGCTCAAACAAGAATATGCTCGCCACTCTGTTTGCACAAGCATTCAATCAAACATTCAGTATGCACGCCCATACTGACAAAAGAACAGAATATGTGATCATACTGTCAAAAAATTCAGAATACATCAGCATACTGTCAAAAAATTCAGAATGCATGCCCATGCTGACAAAAAAAATCAGAAACAGACACCATCCATTCTAAGCTGGTATCAGTTTGAACATACACGCAGAGGAGTTTCATTTTTATTCAGAAACGAGTCATTAACACGTCCATCAGCACAACAATACATTCAACAAGCATGCAAACAAGACAGATTTTACAGGGAATCCAACACATTCTCGCCGCACACACTTGGCTACACAACACAATGGTCTACAGTAAAGAAACGATCAAACAGATAGCTTAGTCAGGGACATTGTGGTCGGTCCTCACATGTTGTTTATCCGCAAATCGCCTACTCTTTTGCAGTTGTTTCACCTGTGACCTTCAGTGCCACAGTTTGTGCACCTGGCCGGTTTACGAACAGGCTTCGGGATATGGCCCCGGTCCGGCCAGGTTGTCCTCTTATGCCCCTGCTGGTGACATATCGTGCAGAACCTTGTCCGTTTGTTGAGCCCCTCATTAGCGCCTTCTCTCGGCTAGTTGTTGGCTGCCCCATCTCCTTCCGCTTTTTTGGTGCCAATAAACTAGTAAGCCTGTTGATGCACATAGCTTGTGCAGAGAGATTAACAATTGAGAAAATGTACAATAAATACTTTGAGCAAATATTTAAATTACTTTCATAACCTAATAGTACATGTTTCTGTATATTATTTCAAAAACTAACTGGACAAAAAAGAGAAGTAAATATCATATATTCTTAGAATACACAAGAACACAACTAACTGGAAGCTACGTATTGACATCGTGAAGTGAATGAAGTATAGTATATATAAGGATAAATTTTTTAGTTACTATTATGAGTTAGCAACCACATAAACAGATCTCCAGTAACAAAATACAGAGCTCTATGACTTAGTTCTGCTACTACTACTGATAAAATGGTACAACCAACTACTACCGGTAAGGATTCAATCATGTAGTGCAACCAGGAAAAATTATTCATGCTAGTGAAACCTCGTTCTCTTAGCAATGCTAATTCAGCACATCATTTGTAGCCAAACCAAAGTTGCTTAATTAATGTTGTGACGCCTGAATGAAAAAGAAAAATTATAGTTAAACAATAGCGTAAAAGATTTTAAGGGAATTGGAGAAAGATGCAGAAACAAAGACAATGAAACCCAAGTCAGATGTATAAAAGATTTCTCATTATGCAATGAGATGTATGCATTGAAGACTCGAAGTCATCTTTCATTGAGCTCTTCTGTTAGATGTTTAGAAATAAACTCAGCCTGAAGAATGTCAGAATTCTTATGTGCTGATGCAAAAAGTATGCACCTCAACACTAAATGACAGATTATATGAAGCCCAAGTCAGATGGAAATGTGAAGATAAATCAGTTATTTAAATTTTGATGCTAACTGATATGAGTCACACCTGTGGCAGTCAAGTGTTCTTATATTTTCAGAGGCACATGATAGTTAGATTAGATGCAAGGTTTTGTGCAATGCATGAGATATATTTCAAGTCACAAACTAAAGTAACCGTCTATTATTCAGCCATGCATATTCAGTTATCACGAGCCTATATATCTTCTAATGTAATAAATTCAGCATCACTATCATCATGCTTAATTATGCATTCTAATTCATAGTCGATTCAAAGACAATGGTGAGCAAACAAGGTCAGAGCTATCCACATATATATTCTTCCAATATTAAGAGAGCTCTAGACTATACAAAATGATGAACTGTGACAACTAATTGGAGTGAACTATTTGTCTCCATTAAGAGAAAAAGCGCCCCATAGCAAACATAATCCTATTTTTTTCCTAATTCCTTCAGGACCATCAATCATTTACCAAGAAGGGAGCAGCAGCAACTCCCGATGAATCGAACACCCAACAATAGCCATAGAAGTGACCACCACAACCTAATAACGAAATCGAAATCCTTTGT
>NC_041383.1:10190470-10214956 GCF_002162155.2 Triticum dicoccoides | reverse complement strand
ACTTGCCGACACCAAACCGCAATCGCAGTCAGCCCCCACTCACCAAAATCAGGAATAAAAACACAGCATCGCCACCACAACCTAATAACGAAATCGAAATCCATTGTCAGGAGGAAAACAACACCACCCAAATTGAACAGAAAGCAAGATAAATAGAGGGGGAAAGAATGACACATACCGCACTGCCCCAAAAGCGAGACAACAAAGGAAGAAGAGAAAAGCGAGACAACAAAGGAAGAAGAGAAGCATCCCACGCAGAGGCGAAGCGCCCCGTCCCAATACAACAGCCAAAACCAGCAGATACTCCTCTAACACTAGTGCTCACCATGCAGTTCTCAATGAGAGTCATGAATTTCTCATATGCTTCGACATTTGCATCACCCATCCGTACCAACTCCATGGCATGCATGTGATGTACATATTAAAATGCCTGAAGCTGAATGGATTTTTGTGTGCATTATCTCTCTGGTATTGAGTAAGGTGAGCTGGTAGTACGTCGTGCGCGTCCCTGGTCCATCGTTTGACAATGTGTTTCTGTGGTATCTCTGTAATACAGATGAAATTGAGCACCTGCATTTTTCAAAATGCTCAGTTAGAGCATCAGACTGCACACACTGTATACACATCTCAAAAGCATATGCTTCATTTTTGCAGACACCATACCTTCAAAAAATGGCTGCAAAGGAGCCCCATGTGTTCAAATTGCCCACACTCGCAGTCAAATTCCTCACCTCCTTCAAGAACATTTACCTTATATGATACCCTACACCACTTTTCTCTACGTCGGCCTCCGTATGAATTGCAAGATACAATTTCCCTTTCTCAAGCTACTCCACTTGGTATGCGCCACACTCATAGAGAAGCTTGTCCCCAGGGCTGGCATGATTACAATGCTTCCTGGCTTGTCAGCAAACCCCCTTATTGCCTTCTCAAGGGCGCTGGGTCGCCCAGGGCAAGGCGCCCTTCCAGGAGCAGCAGCACCAATTCTAACCCTGCATTTTGATAAATCAATATGTCACAGGTTGTATGTGTACAGAAATGAAGCCCATGATATCCTTCTTATGCGTACATCCAGAGTTTTCAACATTTCGATCTCATATACTTTCGCATTATCCACAAGCCATGACCCCTAGCATCTTGTGTTCCCCTCAAGCTGCATATCAGAAGCCTTCCCACCTAAATTGTGGTATTTATTAATTTATATCGAAATCAGTTATCCTCAAAAACAAAACAGGGCTGCTTTGCTTTTTTGTTTTCCTAATACACCTACTGGTAGGAGCCCAAGCTAAGCCTGCCAACATGACATGTAGAGCAATTCTAAGTTATTTTCGTGTTTCATGAATGATCAATCTTTATTCACCATGTCAAACAAGCCCGCCTTTAGTCCACCATAATTTTCTTGTATTCCAAGTTCTAAGTTCCCAGCTCAATTTCTCTATCTATCCCCTAGTATGAGAATCCAGTAACGATAAAAAAAAATACTAACACTGATATGCTTTCTGTTAACCATGTGTTCCTGCTTGTTTGCAAAGCACTGACTAAGAGGGAAACACACAAGCGTTTTCCAAAAATGCTGTATACAACTATTCCAATTTTTCCATTGTCTACTTTTCTTTTTCAAATAATTCATATACAGCCTACTGCTAAACTGGCCTGACTGCACATATAAGTCAGCCTACGGGATTTGAAGTACACCTAAAATCGGACGAACACCATTAACCAAGATATTACCTACAAGTCCAGCCAGGAGTTTTTGGATCAATCTGACCTATAGATTGCTCAGATTCTTGAGGTTCATCATCCCCCTCGACTGCGGCTGCCCCATCCGCCGCACAAATCTGCCCGTCAACGCTACCTGTGGGCTGTGGCCATTGGGAGAGCTCTTCGGATCCTGTCGCCACAGTTGGATAGTGCAGCGGCTGCATATCTCGTTGCCGTTCACCTCCTCCATCAGCGCGGTCCTGCAGTCCACCAAATCCATGGATCAGAAGCACAGATCCAATCCACCAGCATAAACTCTCTTAAGACGGGGAGGCGTGGAACGGAGGTGGGAGGATTTGGTTTACCTCCTAATCGGTTGCACGAGGAACTCCATCCTGGATATCGCAGTCGCGTATTCCTTCCGTCGCAAATCTTCGCGGGCGTCAATGGCGATGCAAGAAATCGTGGCGACGGGTGGGAGAGAACTCATTTTCCCCTCTGTCTCGTCATTTACTAGCCTGCCCACCACCCCCTACCGGAGATCCAGCTACCTGAGCCACGGATCGGGAGTAGAACATAGACCCGAGCCACGGATCAGGGAATCTCCCGTCACAGACCCAACCGCGGGCTCCGTCACCGGTGGTTCGTATGCCGCAGCCCCATACCGTATTCCCTCCTCCCGTGAATTAAGAAGGAACGCACAGCTGCGAGCGACAAATCCCAATGCCCTATCGAGCCGTCCTGATAACGCGAGCACCTGTGCTCGCGACCAGAACAACCGCGTCCTCAATGATGACCCATTGTTTCCACTCGTTGGGCGATACTTTCTTTCCACTGTTTCTTCTACACATAGGCATTACACACACTGTTGAAAGTTGCACATAACATCACACGTGGTGAATAACTTACAAGTTCCAGCAGGAAAGAATGCACGCTGCTGGAACACGGATAAAAAAAAAATTGAAGACAGCACTGGAGTAGACGCTGGACGCCGATATCTCTGACTATGCACTAACGAGTCATCGGTTTGGTTAGTGCGACGGAGAATCTAAAATGCCTTGAATCTTTAACAAGGAGGCCGGCCAGTGTCGAGACATCTCAACAACATTGAATTGTGTAGTACAGTTACCTTCGAACAGATCATCATAGTGTCTCCAGAAGAAAAGCAAAGTCCACTACCGGCCGTATAGATTCTCCATGAGAAATTAGACATTGTTTTTAAAAAAAAATCGAGAGAGTCTGTGGCCCAGCTTGATTTCTGTGCTCTCCCTAGCTAATTATTTTCTGTAACATATATAGGTGAATCTTTTTTCTTTGTCCTACATTGTTGGAACCTTAACGGCAAGGTACGTATCTCCTAGTTTCCTGACCACTCACAGTTTTTAAACACTTTCGGAATTTCATTAGGATTCTGCCAAGAATCGATGCTCAACTGTGAAGATGTCAAAGGCATGTCCAAGGGGTCAATTTAGGGAGCAAAGCTTTAATCACAAGAGAATATGTTAATGTTCCTGATTGTTTAACGAGTGGTGAGTACGGTGTTGTTGCTTTTTTTTCGAAAAGGGGGGTTCCCCGGCCTATGCATACGGCCACATTTATAAATAAAAAGGTTCAACAAGGTCTTATAGTCTTGAAACAAAAATATAAGCTAGCTCACAAAGAGCCTCAACGCCAAAAACAAAGACAAAAGGCCCTAGAGCCACAACCTGCTGGCAAAATAAAGATAGGTAAATTAACCGCCTATCCTATTACATGACCGCCATCCAAACCGGTTGAAAATATCCCGCGCTACCATCTCCCACCGTACAGATCCAGTAACCAAACGCTCCCTGGCCTCCGTCGGAGTGAGTAAGGACCACATACGGATCAGCGCTGTAGCCCGGAATAAAACCTGCAAAAAATGAATAGTTGTTGTTCTGTTAAAAGCCAAATCATTTCTGCAGTTCCAAATCGCCCACAACAACGCACATACTCCTACACGAATGTGTCTAGCTGTATCGGACTCTATCCCAGCAAGCCACGTTCCAAATAACGTAGTGACCGAATTCGGAGGAGTAATATTGAAGGCAATTTGAACAGTGCGCCACAAAACTCTCGCCAACGGCAGTCAAAGAATAGATGCTTAATGGTCTCGTCCCGATCACATAAACTACACCTAGTAGATCCTGTCCAATTACGCTTAATCAAATTGTCCTTTGTTAAGATGACTTGTTTATGTACAAACCACATAAATACTTTAATTCTTAAAGGAACTTTTACTTTCCAAACATGTTCGGAACTAGGAATGACAGTAGAGTTGATGATATCGATATACATCGACTTAACTGTAAATTCTCCAGACCTAGTATGATTCCAACGCAATTGATCGGGCTGATGAGCTAGCTGAACCTCCATCAGTCTACGCACCAAATGAAGCCATGCTTCCCACCTGTCACCAACAAGCGCCCTCCGAAACTGAATATTAAGGGGGATGGACTGCATAATCGTTGCAACTAGCGCATCACGTCGTTGAACAATACGATACAGGGACGGATACTGGATCGCCAATGGCGTATCACCTAACCGGGTATCCTGCCAGAAACTGGTATTGTTCCCATTACCAACGATAAACTTTGTTCTATTAAAGAAGGATGACTTAACTCTCATAAGTCTCTTCCAAAACGGCGAATCGGTTGGTCTCACTGTCACCTGTGACAAAGTCTTGGACTGCAGATACTTATTATGGAGAATCTGCGCCCACGTTGCGTCAGTCTCAACTGATAACTTGAACAACCACTTACTGAGAAGGCATTTATTCTTGACCTCAAGATTCTCAATACCCAGACCCCCTTGGTCCTTAGGTCTATAGATAATATCCCATTTGGCAAGTCGGTATTTTCTCTTTAATTCATCACTCTGCCAAAAAAACCTCGATCGGTAGAAGTCCAGCCTTTTCCTAACCCCAACCAAAACTTCAAAAAAAGATAAAAGAAACATGGGCATACTCGTGAGCACCGAATTAATAAGAATCAACCGGCCTCCATACGACATAAGTTTGCCCTTCCAGCAACTAAGTTTCTTCTCAAACCGATCTTCGATGCATTTCCACTCTCTGTTCGTTAGCTTACGATGATGAATGGGTATACCTAGGTAGGTAAAAGGTAAAGCCCCAAGTTCACATCCAAACAATTGACTATAAGCCTCTTGTTCCTCCTTGGCTCTACCGAAGCAGAACAATTCTCTTTTATGAAAGTTTATCTTTAATCCGGTCAATTGTTCAAATAAGCATAACACCAACTTCATATTTCTCACTTTAGCCAAGTCATGCTCCATAAAGATGATAGTATCATCAACGTACTGCAGAATGGACACCCCGCCATCAACTAGATGAGGCACCAAGCCACCCACCTGATCGACCTCCTTTGCCCTTCCTATAAGAATTGCCAACATATCAACCACAATGTTGAACAAAATAGGGGACATTGGATCACCTTGCCTCCGACCTTTGTGTGTCTGGAAATAATGATCTACATCATCATTCACTTTAATTCCAACACTCCCTTTTTGCGTGAAGGATTCTACCTGGCGTCGCCAAGCTTCATCAAAACCCTTCATGCGTAAGGCCTGTTGAAGGAAGGGCCATTTGACTTTGTCGTACGCTTTCTTGAAATCCACTTTGAAAACAACCCCATCTAGCTTTTTCGTGTGAATCTCATGGAGCGTTTCATGAAGGACCACAACCCCTTCAAGGATGTTCCTATTCGGCATTAAAGCAGTTTGGGTAGGCTGCACCACAGCATGCGCGATCTGTGTGAGCCTATTAGTCCCGACCTTGGTAAATATTTTGAAACTTACATTAAGAAGACAGATGGGCCTGAATTGCTCAATTCTCACAGCCTCTGTTTTCTCAGGGAGAAGGGTTATCGTTCCAAAATTCAGCTGAAAAAGCTGAAGCTGCCCAGCGAAGAAATCATTGAACATAGGCGACAGATTCCCTTTAATAATATGCCAGCACTTTTTATAGAACTCAGCTGGAAATCCATCGGGGCCTGGCGCCTTGTAATTTTTCATTTACGATATGGCCTCAAACACCACTTTCTCAGAGAAAGGAGCCGCAAGAATATCATTCTCCACCGCAGTGAGCTGAGGAACATCCTCAAACCTGGACTCATCTAGAGACACACAGTTATCCTCTGGAGGTCCAAACAACTGCTGTCTTTGTGGATTTTGGGATTTTATTGTACTCTCCGTGGTGAAAAGAGGCACTCGCTACCTGTTATAAAATCGTTGCCAGCTCTTTATTATATGCTCTTTTTATTGTTTTCTCTCGTGTTAACTCGAATCAACTAATGTATAAAAACCCTCCATCTCATGGCTTTTTATACCCTAGCCCACCATGGGCATATTAGTAATAAGCCCATATTGGAAAGTTAAGGTGTCGTCGAAGATAAAAGTATTTATGTGGTTTGTGCATAAGGGTGTCATTCTTACTAAAGATAACTTAGCTAAGCGTAAGTGGGAAGGAAGTAAAAGATGTTGCTTTTGTGATCAGGATGAAAAATAGAGCATCTATTCATCAAATATCCGCTTGCTAAATTACTTTGGAGAACTATTCACGTTACCTTCAACATAACTCCACCTCTCACGATATCACATTTGTTTGATAACTAGTTGGCTCGAGTGGAGCCAAAGTCTGCGGCACATATCCGAGTGGGAGCATGTGCATTACTTTGGTCTTTATGGAATTCTCGCAATGACGTTGCCTTTAACAGATAAACCATCACCAACTTTTTGCAGGTCATCTTCAGAGCGTCTACTTGGATCCGTACGTGGTCATTACTCAGCCATGCGGACCACAGGGAGCATATGGATATTGGGTGCAGCCGATGGGAGATGGTTGCACGGGATACATACAACCGGTTTGGATGGCGGTCCAATAATAGGATAGGAGTTTAGTCTCCTATTCTTTTTGGCGCCGGTTGTGGCTTTTATTTTTGGCCGCTTGTGGCTTTTCTTTGTTTGGTAAGACCTTTGTTTCATCTTGAGACTTCTTGTTGGAACCTGAAGGAAACTTTATTTTAATAAATGGCTGTGTGCATCAAGAGATGTAGAGGCCGGGGGTATGCCTCCTTTTCGGAAAAAAATAAAAAAACATTCTGATATGTTGCAAAGGTTTCATGCCATATTACTAATGCCATTAATTACTGTTTATCTAACTCATACAAATTGGGTGCATAACGCACATGGGTTAATGTTTCTTGGCACCAAGGTAGTCAGAATCCCGATTCGACTGTTAGAATCCTACGACTTCAAGACCCTACATAAGCATGTCGATCCAAATCCCACTATGAATCCGGATCAGGTAGAATCCATGTTGGGTCGCGATCCAAATCATAGAATCCTGTACAAAATTGTACAATCCCGACTATGCTATGGACTATATCCGATTCTACTAACTTATCAAAGCCGTTTGTTTAGTTGTAGCAAAATAGTATGCCATCATCCAAACCCCTTTCATATACCTCATGGGCCTTTATTCCCCTCCCAAGTCCAAACGCTCAGCCGTAGACACCTTTGATCTAGCTCTCAGAAACCCAAGATCGAAATTGAGGATCAGACTGGTCGACATATGGAATTGGCGTGAAAAGGAGGATGCTTCAAAATTGATCGGAGAAGGAGATCAAGACCCTTCAAGGTTTAGCACTGTAGGTCAGATAGACAAGTGATCGACTATTCCCGCACTCTAAAAAGAACATAAGTATATTTCGTGCATTGAAGGTTTAAATGTTCTACATATTTCCCTCTGATATATGTTCCATACATGCAAGCTAGATGGTAGGTTAGCCATAAAAAGAAGTGGAATACAACTAGCATTGATGTGTACGTTCTTTGCTCCATATTTCGTGTCAAAACTCTCTAGAACCCATATAAATATCTTGTGTGCATACGAAATATCTTATTCGAGTAACTCAAGTAGAATCCTCGATTCCACGACTCGATCTTATGACTCGATTCTGTCCGAGGAAAACCGATCCGACTCCGAATTCCGACTCTGACTACCTTGCTTGGCACCCCCCCCCCCCCGGGTGTTTGCTTTCAAATGCACTTGTCTCATTGAAAATTGCCCCTGAAAACCTATGTGAGAAAAGGGATGGGAAAAAGAGTGCATTGCATGCATATATCTATTTGCACTTGGTGGCTCCTCAAAAACTTACTTGAGAAAACCCCTTGGGAAAACTCGCTTAGGAAGAGTGCATGGTCTAGTCTTCTGCATTGTAATTTTTCTACTGGACCAACGATCTTTAGTATCATGAAATACATCTGGTGTTCACTGCCCCTGAACCTTGCAACTCTCTAAGATTCCTCCTACCAATTCCATGAACACATCTTTGGAAACTGGATGCTGGTAGAGACTTTGTGAAAAGACCAGCAAGATTATCATATGATTTAGTTTGCGAAATCTTTACTTCCCCACTATTCTAAATCTCAAGAGTGTGGAAGAAAAATTTAGGATCTATTTACTCAGTGAATTTACTCTTGACTACATATTCATTTGAATTTTTCTAACACAAACAGCATTATCATCGTAGATTCAACATGAATTCTTGATGTGATTAGTTATCTATCCGAGACAAACACATGCATCTGAGGCTTCATATAAAGCATCTTTCTCTAGGTGGCTAGTAGATGTAGCTAGCAAGGTCTATTTACATGACCAACAACAAATTGTTGTACCACTACAGAGTGTCAAAAATCCATTCTGGTCTAGCAATATGGGGATGATACATATGGTCAACATCTGTGTAATCTAGTCTGAGATCTAGCATTATGGGGATCATACATATGGTCAGCTTATGTCTACTCCATCATAGTCAAGTCTTGGTTCTTCTTGTAAAAAGTTCAAAATCATCAGTATCTTGGAGGTATTTGAAGATAGTTTTGACGCCAACCCAATGCCTTCGAGTTGGGTCCACACTATAATTGGCTAGCAGGTTTACCAGGAACCAATGGAGGCCTAGTGCAATACTCAAGGTATATTTTTGCCCCTATGGAGCTGAGATATGGAACTTGGGCACATCGTCCTTACAAGGTTTGGATGGATCTTTATCCATGTTAAGGGATCTTAACTATTAAGATTGGTGATTTAGATCTCCTCGCCGAAGGTGCTCAAGTTGTAATCCTAAGCATAGGTTGATCTTTCCCAAGACTTCCATTTCAAACCACATCTTAAGGTAATAACTAACTTTCTTTATGCCTTTTCCATTTCTTACGATATTCAGATCCTCGATATAGACTGGTATTATACGGCTCCATGACGAGATATCTAAGTAAACTACGCAAGGGTGAGCATCCTAATTTGTGTAACCCCTCTTCACGAGAAATTCCGGTTAGCTGGTTATAAGCATCCTAGAAGATCTGCAATTTTCAAGTGGCCCATACAAATGCGTGGGCACAACACCATTAACTGCATTTGAACAGTTAAGCTGGCTTCCACACAGATGCTGTAAACATGATCCCACTCATTACCGGGGAGTATGTATCACAGTCTGGACATGATCCCACTCATTACCAGGGAGTGTGTATCGCGGTCTTTGTTCTTCTACGCAAAGTTATGATAGTGCATGTCTTATTGTGCATTTGCACGTAAGCATGACACATGGTGGCAGGTGGCTGGCTGGACGGATAACGACTTGCACTAGGAAAGCACACAAACACATACATGCATTCATAAGAAACAAGACTGGAGCAAAAGCTATATGTTGACATGCCCACCGGTCTATAGCTATGTCTGTCAATGATGGCGGTCAAGCATCACCGACGTTTCTGTGCTAACAAGACAAAAAAGGCATCGATGTTGATCCCCTTTTCATTTTTGTGAGCAAAACTTATGTTACCCAAACTTCATCAAGATTATAATCTGTAATGGCTGGACCAGAACGGATCCAGACCACCGTTCCAGCTTCTATTCTACAAAAATCGGCCAGGAAGTGACTAACAAAGTTTTGGCTACGCGATATATGAGTAATACAAGTGTGAGGAGATGCCATTGAGGACTTTGATTCTTTCAGTAAAGAAGAGTGGGCTTGTGTATCAATATAATAATGTCGATCTCATGATATATGAGTAATACAAGTCGATGTTGATCGATTTCCGCTAGCCAATAATGATACATCTTTTTTACAGTAGTGGGTGTCTGCTTCTTCAGTTTTTCTACAGATATGATATGATACGTACATTCCTTTGAAAGTTATACATAGATACGACCGACGCGCGATGGTGGTGGTAGGGGGCGTACGGAGAAAGAGAAACGACTTATTACATGAGAAAGCACACAATATCGATCGAGTCTACCGATCGACGACACACATACTGGCATCATATAAGTGATTAACGAGTCATCCCGGGGTCCACTTGGGGCGCGACGGTCGTCCCCTTCCCCATCCTCTCGGCATTGGCTTGCCATCCCAAGCGCATCTGGAAGCCCCGGCTCTTGAGCTCGCGGTACTCCTGGCAGAGGGCGCAGGCCCCACAAAAGAAGTGGACGCAGCAGTCGGCGCAGGGCTTCTCCGCGAGCCCGTACGCCGTCCGCAGCTTGTACCGGTAGAAGCAGGAGTAGAGTCCCATGCCCACCCCTGTGGTCATGCACAGCAGCAGGTACAGCGCCCCGCTCGCACAGCACGCTGATGAGCGATCATCCCGGCCGGCCACCATTCATGCACGCACATCAACACCACAACAAGTTACTCCTGGATCGCTCAGTTATTAATTAGTAGAAGTAATAGTTATCACGAAAAAGTATTTATTACTTTCTTTGTAAAGAAATATAAGTTCGTTTAGATCACTATAGAGGGAGTACTAGTAGAGAGACAGAAAGGAAACTCACGTATCTCCCCCTCGTCGACGATCTCGGCGATCCTCCCAAAGGTGATGCACGGGAAGCACCAGGTGAGGAAGCCTGCATGCAGGACACGCAGGCCGGTCATGACAAATAGTTTCTAGTTTCTTGAGCAATATGTTTCTAGTCTCTTTTTGAGCAAAGTGGTTCCTCTCATCTCTTCTTTTCACACAAAAATTAAGAAGGTTTGTAAGATTTACTCAAATCCACTACTTAATAAAATCAACATCTCGAATATATTACATATGAGCAAGTTTAACATGGTCCCTCCTATCTCTTCTTTTCATACGGGATGTAACAAAGTAAGAGCTACCCAGACCCACCACTTAAGGCTCTTCACATCTACTTATTACATACTGTTACCTTTCATATGCAAAGATGAGCTAAAAGGACATGTGTAAAAACTGCGAGTAATATATAGACAAAGGAATTAAATGTAGATAAACGAATGGCCAACACGTTCCATGCATGCAGCGTTATTCATCACAAGTACTCCCTCCGTCCCAAAATAAGTGTCACATTTATTTCGAAATGGGGGAGTATATATAGCATAGTAGCAGGTGTTGCTCTAGTTGGAGCGGAGGGTGGGATGAAGCTAAGCTTACAGCCACCGACGTCGTCGCAGCAGTCGCAGAGGCCCGTGGACCACGATGCGCCGCTAACGTTGCGGCTGGCCATGGGGCTGCCTCGCCACCCGCGCCGCGAGACTTGCGGTTGTAGGAGCTTGCCGGACTACCAGAAAGAAGCTCGCCAGACTTGTGCGTGTCAGTGTGTGTGAGGGGCCGTGTGTGCGGTGGGGCGTGTATTTATGGACGGCCGCCGGAGCCGGGTTATTCACTCCGGGCCGTTTCTCACGGGCGCCACAGACGTCAGTTGTCCTATGTTGTGTGTGCTGTCAGCTGCTGAGTTCGACGGCCGTGGCTTTACCTGAAGTGACTCCAAGCACTAGCAAGGGGAGTCACCGGCGGTGTCTCTTTCTGCTGGAAATAATTCGGTCGGTGCGCTGGCTAGCTAGTACAGTAGCAAGGGACCTTCTTTCAGAGATGCCGGCCGGACGTGTGGCTCCGTTACTGGCTCCTTGTGCATCTACGGGAAATCGGTTGACATCAACAGCAACGACTCCGCGTTAGTGCGTGGAGTCACTTTCAGACAAAGTCACGGCCTTGCGTTCAAAAGGTTAAAAGTCACGGCCTTTTGCAGCAGGGACGTGTGCAAATATTGCCCGTCCAACCAGCAGATGGATGGTTCAGATTGATCTATACTAAACGGCTAAAGAATGCGGCACTCCCTCCGTTTTTATTAGGAGTAATATTAAGTCAAACTTTGAGCAAGTGTATAAACAATGTATTAATATATACCGTATTAAATTTATATCTATATCTATACCTATACTTACTAATAAAGCAAGATGTGTTTCTTTGAAAAAAATTCGTCCATCCATCTGTATTTTTTTTATGTGTCCCTTAAACGGTTGCAGCAAAGCCTTGAATCGCAAAGTGCCTAAAATAAGGTTTTTGAATTGTTTGAAAAGTTAGCACATTAGTGATTGATTTAATCCTTAAGTAAATCATGAACATGGCGAAACCAGTATGAAGTTCATCCAAAACCTAAGCATGTGAGCCTGGACAAAACATAGAATCGAGACATCTATGAACACAACACATCCGGCTAGCACATGAATGAGTAAAAAGGAGATGAATGAATCATACCCTCCTGTCAGCCAGGCTAAGGCCGTGGTGGCGACATCGGCTATAGTTCCGTCCGTAGTCTTCTTCGCGCCAGCGTCATATACAACCATGGCGTTGGTGTCAGGGAAGTAGTTGAAGCCGAGGATGAAAACGAGAACAAACCGGGAGCAGTCGCGCCGAGACACTCCCCAAAACCTTATCACCCTTCTCGCAGTGCAGGATCTCAAAGGATGGGGTTCCGGAGGCCTGTTCTAGCGTCCGGTCATGCACGCGGTCGATAGGAGGGATCGCCGGAGGCAGCACAAAACTTGAAATAGTAAATGATGGCTAGGGTTGCGCATCCATTAGTGACTCGTAATTAATCCAAAATTAATTGGAATAGTAGATGACAACTCGGCTCTGCTCATTTACAAATGCGCGCCGGAGGGCAGCGGAGGTGGAGCGTGCATGCGCAAATCCTCTTCTCAAGATCTCAACAATGGCATGTGAAAAAGCAGCCCTTATAAAAGGGTCTCAACTCTCATCAACTAATGAGGTGGTATTAAACTTTCCTCCACTTGTCATACATCTACATGGGCCTTAGAGATTAACCAAGGATAGTTATTTACATGGGTCCCATCTATAGCTAACAGAAAGACCTACTGAGCATGATTATCACATGATTTAGTTTTCAAGAGTTTCACTTCCCCACTCTTCTGGAGTTCATGAGGATATAAATTTTAGAAGCAATATGCTTTGTAGATTACACTTTGACATAGTCATTTTGCATTTGCGTGAACTGTTGTCGTTTTGCCCAGGGAATAATTTCCTTGGATAGTGGGGAGCTGTAGTGATCGATGGAGAACCTCAAATGTCTGGAATCTCTGGCCAGGCAGCCGTCCACATATGCTGACAGGAACACTGAGGTCGTTGCTAGCTACAGTATTTTCAGATAGATCATCATACCGTCACCAGAAGAAAAACAAGTCCACTACTACCCATGAGTACCTGGCAATGGGGTGTTTTTTCCTATCAGGATTTCCAGGAACTGTCAAAAATTGAAAACCATTTGAAATATTTGAATTTGAACGATCCGGGTAATGGTCAAATAGGCTGCGTATAAATGGCATACAGCAACCATGCACTTTGCCTAGCGGTAGGGCGTGTGCCTATCAGGAGGTTCAAGTCCCAGTTTCAACAACAGGTTCTTTTGCCTTATTCAGGCTTACTAAAAAAATTAACTCGCGACCTTTTGGTGTTTACCAGGCTCATAAAAATATATTGGTAGCGATGCAGTGACATGGAGTCGAACTCGTGGCCTCCTAGTTTTTTGCCTTATTCTGTTATCCGGGCTTATACTAAAAAAAATTAACTCGCGACCTCCTGATGTTTACTAGGCTTATAAAAAGATATTGATAGCGACGCGGTGGCATGGAGTCGAACTCATGAGCTCCTAATGTTAACCAGGCATACTGCCCCATTTCAACATGTTTTTTGCGTTATTCAGGCGTACAAAAAAATTATTGCTTGCGGTGCAGTGGCATGGAGTCAAACTCGTGACCTCCTGATGTTTACCAGGCTTACTGCCCATTTGACCAGAAGCAAATTATTGGCCGCGGCGCGGTGGCATGGGGTTAAATTCGCGACCTCCTGGTTTATGAGTCGTATTGCCCATTAGACTAGAACCATTTGAACAATATGTTTTTGTGCCTTATCCAAGCTTGCTAAATAAAATATTGGTCGCCGTGCGATGGCTTGGAGCCAAACTCGCCACATCCTGATGGTTACCATGGTACTGTCCATTAGCCCAGAACCATTTCAACAACAGTTTTCTTTTCGTTCTTCAGGCACAAGTCTGCCATTTGTTTTTCTTGGTTTTCAGGTCGGAGGTCTACCATGATAATTATTGATAGCAAAATTACTATCTTAACTCATATAAAACATTAGTTTATGATAGCAAAATTACTACCATGACAAACTTTTTCTTTGTTGAATATTGTTGGAACCTTAACGGTAAGGTACTTATCTCCTAGTTTCCTGACCACTCCCAGTCTTTTAACACTTTCATAATTTCATTAGAATTCTTCCAAGAATCAATTTAGGGAACACAGCTTATTGGTTGTGGCTAGCTAAGCTTTAATCAAAAGAAAATATGGTAATGTTCCTGATTTCTTAACGACTGGTGAGTAAGCCGGTGCTCATCCATCTCATGGTGTTGTTGTTGTCTTTGTAGCTTTTCGGGATACTATTGTAGTCTCTTCGCATGAACAGAAGCACTCGCTAGCTAGTTGCCGATTGAGGGACAAGACGATCATTCCTATTATAATTGTTGATTTCCTCTTCGAACAGAACGTTCAATAGGCAAATGAACACATTGCACCAACAAGGAACCCAATATGTATGTAGGGAACTGTGTAAGCTCTTTATTATATGCTCTTTTCATGGTCTTCTCTTGTGAATTCAAATCAACTGATGTATACAAACTCCCCATCTCATGGCTTTTTATAGCCTAGCCCAGCATGGGCATTTTAGTAATAAACCTATATTTAGAGGGTGTTTGGTTACAGGGACTTATTGGTGTAGGGACTTAGTCCCTTTAAGTCCCATCTAAACCAAACAGGAGGGACTTATAGGGACTTCACTGGTAGAAAAAGAGGCTTCCGTCCAGCCCCATTAGTCGCGAAACTGTAGGAACCGCGACTAATGAAGTCTTTAGTCGCGGTTCGGCAGACGAACCGCGACCAAAGGCCTGGGCCCAGGGCGCTCGGTGGCCAGCTGGTGCACGTGAGGGGCTTTAGTCGCGGTTGGCCAGGCCAACCGCGACTAAAGCTCCTCCCCTATATATACCAGTTCAGCACACTCACTTAGCCATTTGGTGCCACTTCTCTTCACAAGCTTCACAAGGGGGTGTAGGTTTGCTTTTGGTTCCTCTTATGCACACAAGGTGTTTGATGAAATGCCCCAAGAGCGTGAAACAAACATGATATGAAGTGTTGGAGCCACACTTGAGGTTCCTCATTTATTTTTTCCTCCTCGATCGCGGTTAGCAACTTGAACCTTTCATGCATGTGTGTCATTGATAAAATATGCATGTGTGTTGTTCATTGTTTAATTTCTATTGTTTATAGCTAGTTAGTTTAACAAATGCATGATGGTTAATTATATAATTATAATAATGCAGATGAATCGGCAATGGATGTACGGTAACCGACTCTCCCGCGAGTTCACTACGGGTTTGAAAGATTTCCTCGTAGTGGCTAATGCGAACAAGCAGAAGGGTTTTGTTATCTGTCCATGTGTTGACTGTAAGAATCAGAAGGGTTACTCTTCCTCAAGAGAAGTTCACCTGCACCTGCTTCGGCACGGTTTCATGCCAAGCTATAATTGTTGGACCAAGCATGGAGAAAGAGGGGTTATAATGGAAGAAGATGAAGAAGGGGATGATTTCATCGATGAAAGCTATCTTGCTCATTTCGGTGATACTTTCATGGAGGATGATGAAGGTGAAGGGGAAGGTGAAGGGGAAGGTGAAGGGGAAGAAGAGGCACGTGATGAGACCGTTGATGATCTTGGTCGGACCATTGCTGATGCACGGAGACGCTGCGAAACTGAAAAGGAGAGGGAGAATTTGGATCGCATGTTAGAGGATCACAGAAAGTCGTTGTACCCCGGATGCGATGATGGTCTGAAAAAGCTGGGCTGCACACTGGATTTGCTGAAATGGAAGGCACAGGCAGGTGTAGCTGACTCGGCATTTGAAGACTTGATGAAAATGTTGAAGAATATGTTTCCAAAGAATAACAAGTTGCCCGCCAGTACGTACGAAGCAAAGAAGGTTGTCTGCCCTCTAGGTTTAGAGGTTCTGAAGATACATGCATGCATCAACGACTGCATCCTCTACCGCGGTGAATACGGGAATTTGAATGAATGCCCGGTATGCACTGCATTGCGTTATAAGATCAGAGGCGATGACCCTGGTGACGATGTTGAGGGCGAGAAACCCAGGAAGAGGGTTCCCGCCAAGGTGATGTGGTATGCTCCTATAATACCACGGTTGAAACGTCTGTTCAGGAACAAAGAGCATGCCAAGTTGTTGCGATGGCACAAAGAGGACCGTAAGTCGTACGGGGAGTTGAGACACACCGCAGATGGAACGCAATGGAGAAAGATCGACAGAGAGTTCAAAGATTTTGCAGCTGACGCAAGGAACATAAGATTTGGTCTAAGTACAGATGGCATGAATCCTTTTGGCGAGCAGAGCTCCAGCCATAGCACCTGGCCCGTGACTCTATGCATCTACAACCTTCCTCCTTGGTTGTGCATGAAGCGGAAGTTCATTATGATGCCAGTGCTCATCCAAGGTCCGAAGCAACCCGGCAACGACATCGATGTGTACCTAAGGCCATTAGTTGATGAACTTTTACAGCTTTGGGGCAGACCTGGTGTCCGTGTGTGGGATGAGCACAAAGAAGAGGAATTTGACCTACGAGCGTTGCTTTTCGTAACCATCAACGATTGGCCTGCTCTTAGTAACCTTTCGGGACTGTCAAATAAGGGATACAATGCATGCACGCACTGCTTACATGAGACTGGAAGTGTACATTTGCCAAATTGTAAGAAGAACGTGTACCTTGGGCATCGTCGATTTCTTCCGAAAATTCATCCAGTAAGAAAGAAAGGCAAGCATTACAACGGCAAGGCAGATCACCGGCCAAAGCCTGCGGAACGCACTGGTGCTGAGGTATTTGATATGGTCAAGGATTTGAAAGTCATCTTTGGAAAGGGTCCTGGCGGACAATCAGTTCCGAAGGGAGCTGACGGGCACGCAGCCATGTGGAAGAAGAAATCTATATTCTGGGAGCTAGAATATTGGAAAGTCCTAGAAGTCCGCTCTGCAATCGACGTGATGCACGTTACGAAGAATATTTGCGTGAACCTCCTAAGCTTCTTGGGCGTGTATGGGAAGACAAATGATACAAAGGAAGCACGGCAGGACCAGCAACGTTTGAAAGACCCTGATGACCGGCATCCGGAATGGTTTCAAGGTCGTGCCAGCTACGCTCTGACCAAAGAAGAGAAGGTCATCTTTTTTGAATGCCTGAGCAATATGAAGGTCCCGTCTGGATTCTCGTCCAATATAAAGGGAATAATAAACATGGCAGAGAAAAAGTTCCAAAACCTGAAGTCTCACGACTGCCACGTGATTATGACGCAATTGCTTCCGATTGCTTTGAGGGGGCTCCTGCCGGAAAATGTTCGAGTAGCCATTGTGAAGCTATGTGCATTCCTCAATGCAATCTCTCAGAAGGTAATCAATCCAGAAGTTCTACCACGGTTACAGAACGATGTGATCCAATGTCTTGTCAGTTTCGAGTTGGTGTTCCCGCCATCCTTCTTCAATATTATGACGCACCTCTTGGTTCACCTAGTCGAAGAGATTTTCATTCTCGGTCCTGTATTTCTACACAATATGTTCCCCTTCGAGAGGTTCATGGGAGTATTAAAGAAATATGTTCGTAACCGTGCTAGGCCAGAAGGAAGCATCGCCAAGGGCTATGGAAATGAGGAGGTAATTGAGTTTTGTGTTGACTTTGTTCCTGACCTTAGGCCGATTGGTCTTCCTCGATCGCGGCACGAGGGGAGACTAAGTGGAAAAGGCACGATCGGAAGGAAATCAACGATATGTATGGACGGCCATTCTCTGACTGAAGCACACCACACTGTACTGACCAATTCCAGCTTGGTGGCTCCATACTTTGAGAAACACAAGAATATTTTACACTCGGACAACCCGGGGAAGCCTGAATCCTGGATTAGGAAGGCCCGCATGGAGACTTTCGGCAGTTGGTTGAGAAAACATTTAATGAATGACAATGATGTTGTAGATCAGCTGTACATGTTGGCCAAGACACCATCTTCGACTATAACGACTTTCCAAGGGTACGAGATAAATGGGAATACATTTTACACGATCGCCCAAGATAAAAAGAGCACCAACCAAAACAGTGGTGTCCGCTTTGATGCAGCAACCGAGAATGGGCAAAAGGTCACATATTATGGTTACATAGAGGAGATATGGGAACTTGACTATGGACCCTCCTTTAAGGTCCCTTTGTTCCGGTGCAAATGGTTCAAGCTAACAGGAGGTGGGGTAAAGGTGGACCAGCAATACGGAATGACAATGGTGGATTTCAACAATCTTGGTTACCTTGACGAACCATTCGTCCTAGCGAAAGATGTCGCTCAGGTTTTCTATGTGAAGGACATGAGTAGCAAACCGAGGAAACGGAAAGATAAGAAAACGATCAGTACATCATGCGATGATCCAAAGCGCCACATTGTTCTTTCAGGGAAAAGAAACATCGTGGGAGTGGAGGACAAGACAGACATGTCAGAAGATTATAATATATTTGCTGAAATTCCGCCCTTCAAAGTGAACACCGACCCAAGCATTAAGTTAAATGACGAGGATGCTCCATGGATACGGCACAATCGTAAGCAAGCAGGGACACAAGGGAAGAAATGATGTGTAATAATTTATTGTACCAAACTTTGTTGAATGGATCATGTGAATTATATTACCCGTGATGTGTTTGGTGTCCATTTTCGAATGATTCGAGATACCACTGATGATACATGAAATTTGGAGTGATTTAGTCATACTCCTGCCTAGGCGTATAATATGCATACTCGTAGTCTTCATAGCCGCCGCCGTTGTACTGGTAGTCGTCGCCTTCTAAGTTGCCGCCGTCGTCGTCGCTGCTGTCGTCGCTGTCGTACTCCTGCCTAGGAGTATAAAATTTTGAATTGAATTAGTTTTATTTTTCTGAATTTTTTGATATATTATTTGTATTTTTAACATTTTGAATTGAATTAGTTTTATTTTTCTTAATTTTTTGATATATTATTTGTATTTTTAGAATTTTGAATTGAATTAGTTTTATTTTTCTGAATTTTTTGATATAATATTTGTGTTTTAAACATATTGAATTGAATTAGTTTTATTTTTCTGAATTTTTTGATATAATATTTGTATTTTTAAGATTTTGAAAAAGAAAAAGTATTTTGAAAAATACCTTTAGTCGCGGTTGGCCTGGCCAACCGCGACTAAAGGTCGTTGAGCGCGGGAACGCAAAAACCCGCCAAAAAACCCTTTAGTCGCGGTTGGTCTGGCCAACCGCGACTAAAGGTTACCCTTTAGTCGCCGGTCGCCTCCCCAACCGCGACTAAAGGGGGGGCTATAAATACAAGGGCCCGAACCGTCGCCTCCATTTCTCGTCTTCTCCGATTCTCTGCCGCGCCGAAGGCCTGCCGCCGTCGCCCTCGCCCTCGACGCCGCCCGCCGTCGCCCTCGCCCTCGACGCCGCCCGCCGTCGCCCGCCGCGCTGTCATCGTCCTCTCGCGCCCCGGCCGCCCCGTCCGCCATATGTTTGCACACCGCGCCCCGCCCGGCCCACGCGCGCCGCCCCCTCTCGCCCACGTACGGCGCCGCCGGCCGCTATCACCGGCCTCCCTCGCCCACCGCGCGCGCCGCCTCGCTCGCCCGCCCTCAACGCCGCCGGCCGGCCTCGGCACTGCCGCGCGCGCACGCGCGCGCCTCTCTCAGACAGATAGCGAGATCGTGGAGAGAGAGAGGGGCGCCGCGGGCCACCGGAATTTTTTCTTTTTTTTCTTTTTTTTGTTCTTTTTAATTTTAACTAGTTAATTAGTTTAACAAAAACGGTAAAATAACTTAAAACTTGATAATTAACAAAAAAACCGTAAAATTTGATAATTAACAAAAAAACGTATATAAAACTTGATAATTAACAACAAAAAAAGTAAAACTTGATAATCAATATATACAATGACCCCGCGCGTCAATGTACAACGATCCCGCTTTAAAAAAATGTACACGACCCCGCGCATATACGGAGAGGGGGCGGCGAGGGGGGCGGCGATGCGCGCGGTGTTTTTTTTTTGGGATCGAGAGAGGGTGGCGAGGGTTATACATGTGTGTTGTCCTCGCCTCCCTCTCCGTGACGCCGTCGTCTGCCGCCCCGTCTCGCGCTCTACCGCGACACCCTCTCCCACCCCTTCCTCGCCCCCTCCTTTTGCCACCGCCCTTTCGCAAACGCCACCGCCACCGTCCCCCTTCTTCACTTAATTAATTTGTTTTTACTACATGTTTTCAGGACTGACATAATGGCGGACGATAGAGCTGACCCGATTATGGACAACTATGATCCGGACGGTGAAGCACATATGTTCGGCATCATAAACGGCGATATTCTATATGTGCCGACCGGACAAGAAGAAGATGATATCTCTTCTTATCTGAACCTTGACGGTGAAGATGAAGGGCGCCGTCAGCAAGATGATGCCGAACAAACGTCGATAAACGACGATCTTCAAATGGAAGTAGCAACCACCTCCGGCGCCGAGGTATATATATACATTGAGCCTCTGGTGATACAAACTAACTGATTTGAATAAATATGTGTGTACTAACGCGCGCGACTCTCTTTCTTATTTTAGCCCTCGGCCGGATCGTCGAAACAATCGAGTACGTCGTCAAAGCGTGGCGCAACCAAGACGATGAAACAAGGAGAAACATGCACCATCGAGGTTGTCGACAGTGCAACTGGCAGGCCGCTGGAGCCCCGCAAGAACGCCACCAAGTTTGTCAACCAATGCGGAGCCGTTGTTAGAGACAACGTCTCGATCACCGTCCAGGAGTGGAATAAGCCAAAGAAGGCACGAATTGCTGGTTTCACTTTTGTCGATAAGAGAACAAAAAAAGATTGCTTCAAGAAGCTTATGGAACATTTTGTTCTACCTCCGGAATACAACAAATTCGATGAGGAGGGTAACAAAATTGAGGAAAACAAGGAGAGGAGGAGGCTAGTCAAACAGTTCGCTCTTCATAAGATGGCCGACGCATTCCGGAAATTCAAGCAAAATCTAGCCCATGACTTTGTCAAGCAGAACAAGACTCCGGATTTCAAAGGACAATATGAGAAACTGAAACATGATTGGCCAGAATTTGTGAAGCAAAAGAAATCGGAGCAGTTCATTCAAATATCGAAAAAAATAAGGAAAATGCGGCTAAGAAGGAGTACAATCATATTATGGGGCCAGGAGGGTATTGCCTTTGGGAGCCTAGGTGGGAGAAGATGGAGAACGAGCTGAGGGCGCGAGGAATCCGTCCAGGTACGGAGGGATGGGACCCAAGGGCCAAAAGCTGGTGGTACGGGCATGGGGGAACGCTGAACCCGGAGACAGGGGAGTGTGTTTACCGGGGCAAAATAATTAAACCCACCCAAGCCCTTATTGACGCAATGAGGGATGCTCAAGAGGGGAAGATCAAGTTCAACAGAGAGAACGACGCGCTGACAAAAGCCCTCGGGAATCCTGAACACGGAGGACGTGTACGAGGCATGGGGCACATTCCGTGGAAAATAGGGTTCCCCCAGAACGATGACCCGTACGGTTACAGAAGCCGGAAGAGAAAGATGGATCGGGAAGCAGATGTTGTGGCGCGGTTGGCATCGGAAATGGATGTGATGAAGAAAACCGTGAGTGTACTAGTAGCCGAAAGAGATGCAGCTCGGGCGCAGCATGAAGATCATCCAGCGGATCTCGGAAGCCAGCAGCGGAGAAGCAGCGTGGCTTCCACGGAGGCCCCACCGGCTGGTGCAGATGCACCGACGATCGAAATTACTGCACCGGAGCCTCTGGTGGTCGAAATTACTACACTGGAGCCTCCTCGCTACCCCGTGGACGATATAAAGGAGATGAAAGAATGTCATTTGTATTATCCTATCGGGAACATGTCCATGAAGGTAGCCATCGGCAGTGCTTTACCATGTTTACCTGGAGCACTCCACCACAACAACCCCATTCAAGATGGCTATGCTCGTGTCACGGTGGAGGACATAGTCCAAGGGTTTGAGGACCTGGAGATTGACATTGCTACACCTGAAGGGGAGAAAAGACTTGGAGATGTCAAGCGCCATTTCATTCTATGGCAAAAGAAGTTTATCAAGTTTCCAGGCGAGGCGCCAAGGACAACAAGTCCACCCCCCTACGGTGGTGGTGGTGGCGGTGGCGGTGGTGGTGGTGGTGGTGGTGGTGGCGGTTCACCTACACCTCCGTCACGTCAGCCGACGCCCCCCAGTCCACAACGTCCGGCGGGTGATCAGACGCCGCCCCCCAGTCCTCGTCCGGCGGGTGATCAGACGCCGCCCCCCAATCCACCTCCGGCAAAGAAGCAGAAGCAGTCCTGGATTATTAACCCGGACCCTTATGTACCTAAGACCACAAAGGTACCGGAGCCATCACTGAAGCCTCTCCCCACAAGGCCTTGGGAACGTAGTGCCGAGGAAACTGCCGCGGCCGCGGCTGCTGATCATGAGAAATGGAAGGCGGACTGCAAGAAGAAAAGAGAGCCCGAGCCCAAGCCAGTATTTTCTGATGAGCAAAAGAAGTGGGCTAAGTCATTTTTGAGCACACCGTCCCAAGCCGCGAAGAATCTGCCTGACGACTATGCACGTGAACTTCGTAGGCAGGCACTCATGTTGAAGGAGAAGAAAGAGCGGGCGGAGAACCAGGAGAACAAAGCCTTGGAGGAGGCCGAGAAAACGGAATTAGAAAGTAAAAAAAGCGGGAAACGAGTTGCCCAGCTCGGAGAACAAAGTAAACAATCGATTGCCCCGCTTATAGTGAAAGCCGCCGGTCCGGATGACCCCGATATCATAGCAGCTGCGGCAGCACATGGATTGACTATAACGAGTGCCAGAGAACAAGCGGCCAACTTAGGTATTACTCTTCGTGAACTGTTAGGCCTTGATGAGGCGCCAGTGAAGGAGGTAGTAATTACATATGTGAAGAATGGGCCTCTCGTCGAGCCTGCGCAGGAAGAGGATCTACCTCCACAAATGAAAGGTCTGCTGAAATGGTACAAGGGTTACATAAAAAATAAAAACGCCAAAGAATATATTTATGCGGAAGTTAGATATGAGCATCACTTCAAACATTACTATGTACAAATTCATCTGAGTGAATTGTTCCAGCTTTTCAATCTGCGCGAGCTCGACAAATCTATCATCAGTTGCTATGTTCTGTAAGTGATTTATTTCTACCCCATCTCGTTCATATTGCCTGCACTATATATATGTCCTAACTATATTGTTGTGTCCGCTATTATACATGCAGAATGAAGATTAAGGAATGCAGAGTAAGGAACATCCATGATGTTGGGTTCATTGACCCACACATCGTTAATGGATATGTGTTGGAGCATCACCCCGCCGACATGGAGGCAGACCTGTGGCAGTTTCTTACAAAGCAGGAACTCAAAAGTGATATTCTATTTCCTTACCATTTTGGGTGAGTGTTTATGTCTTGAGCACATTCTCTTTTGTTTACTCCATGCATGGTATGTGGCCGACTAATCGATGAGTTATGCATGACGTACTGTGCATGTATCGTGTCCGCAGGTTCCACTGGATTCTGCTAGTAATTAAAGTTGACACCTCAGAATGTCTCGTCCACGACTCTTTGAATATGGATCCAAAGCTTTGGGGCGGCATGAGAAGAATGTTGCAGAAGTAATTATTTTCATTCATTTGCGCTCTATATCGATCGGCCTATTTCGTTCATTTCCTAATATCAAGTAACTAATAACTCTCTTGTTCATTTAATTTTCTTTGCCTCGTAGGGTTTGGAGACGGTTCGTAGATACAAAGGTCGGTGAATTCAAAAAAGAGCTAGAATTCAAAAGGTTAAAGGCTAAGAATGGTGGGGATATTCAGCCAGCGGGGACCAATCTATGTGGATACTATGTCTGTGAGATTATCCGGAGATACACCTCTGAGCGGGTTCCGAGTGATACCAATGCTCAGAGGAATAACCTCCGGATGATGCTTAGTCCAGAAGCTCGCTTCCGACCACTTCAAGAGGAACTAGCTGGATGGTTCAGGAGGGAAGTCCTCCATCCTAAAGGAGAACACCATTACGAGGACGTAGAACTTTATATGCATTAAATTATGTATGGAAACTTGTTTAAAATTGTATATGGTCATCCGATGATATTGAATATATATTGTATATTCCTCTTGAATTCTTTTTGGTTCTAATTTCAAATTTGTTTGAAATTGTACATTCATATGCATGTATGTAGTACCGTAGAATATGTGAAACTCCTTCAAAATTAAAATAAAGCACAAAAGAAATAAAACAATACAAATTAAACAGAAAACA